>NW_006408646.1:2171770-2173853 GCF_000296735.1 Chrysochloris asiatica
CTTTCTCCCGCGGAGCGGCTGGTAGTTTCGAACCACTGACCTTAAGGTTTGCAGCCCGATTCGTAACCACTACGCTACCAGAGCTCCTATAAGAAGGGAAAAAAAGGAACTGTCACAGGTTGGAGGGGATGAGAGGCATAAAGGAGCCCTCGACTGCTAACGGAAAGACTGGCAGTTCAAACTCACCAGCAGCTCCATGAGCGAAAGACCTAGTGATCTGCTCCCCTAAAGATGACAGCCTCTGTCCTATAGGGTTGCTGTGAGTCAGAATCGACTCCATGGTAACCAACAACAGCAGCATTACCTGCCAGACACGGAATGGGGATTATTCTGTTGAATCCACTCAACAGCTTGTTCCTCAATTGACAGGGACAGATCTGGAATTTGAAGCCAATTTGGTCTCGTTCTAGAATCTGAATTTCCAACCACTCATTCTATTGTTCTAAGGAATACTGGTGGCACAGGGGGTTAAGCATTGGACTACTAATTGCAAGGTTGGAAGTTTGTCCCCACCAGCTGCTCTGCAGGAAAAGATGAAGCTGTTCCCATAAAGATTTACAGTCTAAAGAATCCTAAGAAGCAGTTTTACCCCATCCTACAGGGTGGCTCTGAGTTGAAATTGACTTAAGAGCGAGTGGGTTTTGGTTTTGGTTTACTATGGGATAACTATGTACCCAGGAGGCCCTGGGAGCAGCAGTGGATGTTGCTGGGGTCCTGCCCTATTATCCTGCCACACCATTTCTGGCACACTGGCCTGCCTTCCACATTTCTGCGTTCCTGGACTGTGGGGCCAGCTCTGCCTTGCTATGATTAACTGGGAACGCTAGCAGATCTCTCCCTGCTCAAGAGGGATCACTTCGGGGCATGTGCCATAAACCATCACTCAGCAGTTCCCAGCAGGATTGAGCCCTGGTTGTCCACAGTGGCCATAGTTTTGAGAACACAGCTTTTATTAGCTTGTTTTCCCTTCTCTTCTCTCCTATCGCTGTTTTTAAGGTTTTTCCCCACCCCAAATAAGCTACTTGAACTTAAATGGGAGTATAGTAGCTCTTCAGGAAAAACTCTGGACTGTGAATCACAAGGTTGGTGGTTCGAGCCCACCAGCCACTTTGGGGGAGAAAAATGAGGGTTTCTGCTTCTGAAAAGATTTACAGCCTCAGAAATCCTATACAGGGTTGCTATGAATCTAGACTGACCCCACAGCACTTAATAGCAAATTTCATTTCAGAGTCTGCTTCTGAAAGTTCCTAGGCTAAAACAGATCCCTCATGTAGTCTGGTGGAGGTAGAGAAGACTGACCGTGGAGGTGAACGTGATTTGTTTCTACGTTTATAAACAAAAGAAGAGGTCTACTTTATATGCAGTTGAAATACTTCCTGTGTTAATTGTACAGTTTGGCCAGTGCACGTGTGATAAAAGCATACATTTGTGCCAACACACATCCCTATGAGGAGATGGGAATTTCCATAACCCCAGAAAGTTCCCTGTGCAACATAACCCTGCATTCCCGGAAGCAACCACTGGTCTGATGTCTGTCATTGGAGGAACCATGAAGTGTGTACATTTTTCTGTCTGGAGTCTTTCACTCAGCATAATGCTTTTGAAATTGATCCATGTGTCTGTGGCTTATTCTTTTTTTTTTTTTGCTGAATAATATTCCATTGTATAAATATGCTTTTTATCCATTGTCATGCTGATGGACATCCAACTGAGCTATTTCTGGGCTTTGCTTATTATATAAAATAAGGATTCTGTGAATATTCTTGCACGACACTTTATAAGGATATACATTTTCTCTTTTTGGCGGTGAATTTCTTGGATAACTAAGTCATATGGTAAATGTATGATGTTGCTGTTGTTGATAAGTGCTGTCTAGTTAATTCCAACCCATAATGATCCTGTATAGGGTTTTGCCGGGGTCTGGCCCCGACATAGTTGTCGCGTGTGTTTGGTTCACGAGGAGGGGAGATCCAGCGGCGATAGGGATAGCGAAAGAATACACAGAGAAACAGAAGAAGGGAGACAATGAGGCACCCCAAAGCCAGGGTGGATACATCACTGGTGGGCAGGCTTGGGACTACAG
>NW_006408646.1:2178356-2215159 GCF_000296735.1 Chrysochloris asiatica
GTCTTGGCTTTAGGAAAATATCACATTTATCTGTGGATTTTCAAAGGCTCCAGTGTATTAATTTAATATATATACCTGAATATTAATATGAAAGCAATTTTCCATTAACTGCCAGTGGCCTCATTTGTTACACTCAGCCCTAGAGGGCCTCGAACCTCTGACTAGTCTTACACGGTCTGCAACAGGGTTTCAGAGGAGCAGCTGGTGAGCTTGAACCACCGACCGTGTAGTTCAAATGGCTTTGCAGTTTGGTGCATTAACCCACAGCACCACACCAGGACTCCGAATCAAATGTATGATGGAGCTTCAAAAATTTAGTGGAAAATTCTATGATCTTTTAATTCAGTGTTTCCATGAGTTTTTTTTTTTTTAAGTTTCCTTGTATGTTTAACTTTTTAAGAAACTGCTAAGACATTTCTGAAGTGGCTGTACCGTTTACAGTCCCACCAGCAATGTCTGAGCATTCCAGTTTCTCCCCACCCCTGTCGACATTTGGTCTTGTCAGTTGTTTTCCATTTTACCCATTCAGCTGGGTATGTACTGTGAGCTGAAGAGTGGGGAAATACAGGTTTCCAGAGACTCAGGCAAGTCAAAAGACAACAATCCCCAAGCAGCATTGCAGTTGCCAAATGTAGGTGATTTCTTTGACAATTTCAGTAAAATGTGCAATTGTCAAGCCTTTTGTGGAACCCCAATTGTAAAATCCACTCTAAACATCTTTCCCCCCCCCCACCCATCCCGTTTCTAGCAGCAGACAACATCACTGTTGGACTCACACGGAAAAGCCAGCTCTGAGCACTTAGTCTCTCAGGTGTGGGCAGGTGAATTTTTTTGACTTTAACATTTCTTTGCTACCTGCCTTTGTTTGGGGATTCAGGTTATTGACAGAATGTAGGATGATTGCATGAGAAGTTTGACAGCATGTACTGAGCCATAATATGCGAATAAGGGCAAAGACGGATGCTGCCAGTGAGTTGCAGAATGAGGGGTCAGCAAAGACAGTGACCAATCTCTAGTGCTGCTCTTCTGACTAAGCCTCAGATCAGAGTCTGTGTTTTGGAAGCTCACTCCCCAGCTGATACCATTCATCAAATATCATCACCAGAAGAGTAAATATCACACTCCCTAAGGAACTCTGGTAGCGTAGTGGTTACGAATTGAGCTGAGAACCTCAAGGTCAGCAGTTCGAAACGACCAGCTGTTCCGCGGGAGAAAGATGAGGCTTTCTGCTCCCGTAAAGATTTACAGCCTCGGAAACCCTGTACAGGGTCGCTGTGAGTCAGAACCGACTCCACGGCACACAACCACCACCACCAAACCCTCAGGTAACCAGGCCACTGCCAACTTCTCAACCTCATTTATCACCTGATCTCTTTCTAGGTCCCAGCTCACTGATGATGAGTTATTTCTATCAACTGAAGTCCATATTTTATTCACATTTCCTCAATGCATACCCAATGTTCTTCATCTGTTCCAGGACCCCATCCTGGAAACCATATTAGACTTAGTTGTCCTGTCTCCTTCAGTTCCCCTTGGTGTGGTCATTTTTCAGACTTCTCTTGTTTTGGTAACTTTGATAATTTTAAAAATAAATTCATTTCCCTTTTATAGTGAATTGGGTGAAGTCTTAAGGAACTCAGGTTTCCACTCAACAATTCATACACATCTTGCTTCATGTCATTGATTGCTATCCCCACAGTGTAACATCACTCATCCCACACCGTGTCCTGTGTTTCCTGTTTCAATCCCTCCTTCTTGCCTAACCCTTCTGAACGTTGTAATTGGACCCTTGCTGCCTTTCTAATCTCAAATGGTTGATTATTCTAAGGTGTGTATTGTTCTCTTTGTAGACCTGTCTATTGTTTGGTTAAAAACTGAGCCACATGGATGAGTTTTGTTCTAGACCTGTAGTTTTGGCAGTCCCACCAATCTCTGTCTGACCAGTAAGCCTAGTCTTTTTTGTGATATTGAGTTTTGTTCCACGTTTTTTCTCAGACTTTCTCAAGAAACTTCTAATGTGATCCCTTCAGAACAGTTGATAGTGGTAGTTGGGCATCATCTAGTTCTTCTGGTCTCAGGGTTGTGGAGAAGGATATTCACGTGATTCCTTAGTCCATTGACTAAATGTTTCCAGGAATCTTCCATTTATTTCCTCTGGACAAAAAGAAACCAATAGTTGTACCTTAGATACCTGCTCACAAGTTTTTAAGACTCTAGACACAATTCAGAAAAAGCAGAATGTAGAGCATTGTTTTTGTGGACTAGCTGTACCTATTGGTGTCCCCCGAGACAATGGTGCCTCAGAAGGTTATGTCTAAGAAGTTTCCATAACTTGGCCCCTGTATGCTCCACCATATTCCTGGATAATTTTTTTTTTAAAAAAGTTTTATTGTGAATTATGTGTTAGTTTACATGAGAGAACATTATCTTTACATTCATCCTATCATATTTTGTTTCATTGCAATGATTACAATCCCCTGCATGCATCATCAAACAACCAAAGGGTACACCTTGCACGCCTGCCCCCCGGCTGCCAGCACACAGCCCCTCTTACTCCCTGAGTCCAGAGTCCCAGTTGCTACTTCTCTCCATGTCATCATCTCTGCCTCTATCCCTGGCATCACTGCTTTCCTGGACAGGGTTCTGTACTTTACTTTTCTCCCTTGATGGTTCCAGGGATCTCTGTTCCTGGACTGCAAAATCAACCACTCCCCTCATCTTGTTACAAAACGTCTACCTTTACCTTTCCAACACTCACTGTCAGACCTGATAGCAATCATTCCCTATTGAACCACAGGAGTCTTAGCCCCATTCAGACAGGCTGGAAACAATTCAGTGGAGATTCTACCTTTCCCCGTACCCTCTGAAACTACATTCCCTATTGAAAGCTTGTAAGCCAGTCACTTCTTGCCTTTGTAGTCCCCCACCCTCACCCCATTTTGGGTAGCCAATGTCTAAGTTCCCCATATTTGTTGATCCTGTGTACCAAGGGGGTGGGAATGATCCTCACTGTAAAGATTTGTTCGCTCCTTTGCCATACTGCATCCACAAGCATAGGTCAAGTTCATCTAATTGTAGTGGATTACTTTTTTTATTTTTTCTTTCCTCTAGTCATGTTCTTGAAGAGCAAAGATGTCAGCTTGAGGACTAAGGTGCACCTGACCGAAGCCATGGTATTTTCAGTAGCCTCATATGGATGCGAAAGCTGGACAGTGAATAAGGAAGATCGTAGAAGAATTGATGCCTTTGAATTGTGGTGTTGGAGGAGAATACTAAAAGTGCCATGGACTGCCAAAAGAACCAATAGATCTGTTTTGGAAGAAGTGCAGCCAGAGTGCTCCTTGGAGGCCAGGATGAAAAAGCTTCGTCTCTCATACTTTGGACATATTATCTGGAGGGAACAGTCACTGGAAAAGGATGTCATGCTGGGTAAGATGGAGGGTCAGAGAAAAAGAGGAAGACCCCCAATGAGATGGATCGTCCAGGTGGCATCATTGATAGCATCGAGTGTGACAGCAGTAGTGAGGTTGGCCCAGGATCGGACATTGTTTCGTTCTGCTGTGCATGGTGTCACTATGAGTCGGTTCCGACTGGATGGCACCTGACAACAACAACAACAGTCATGTTCTGATCATCCAGCTATTGATGCCAGGTCAAATGGGTACTATCTGCAAATGTGGGTGTTCTTGTGCATCTCCCCTCACTTCATATCAGCTGGACACTTCACACTCTGCTCTAGTCCTCTGTGGCCATGTCCCTGCCCCTGTGCCCAGGAGTCGCCAGGTCTCGTCATACTGCTGGCCAACCAAGTCTCAATCCAAGTTAACAAGAGTCTATTGAATGTGGTCGGACTTAGCTCACAACTTCATTCTGTTTTTCCCCCACTTCCCCTTATCGGTGACCAACCTTATAGCAAGATCACATGTCATGGCTAATGTTACAACTACGGTCAATATACATGTATAGCCCTGACAGTTTTGAGAAGTTGCTGTAGTTGTTAGATGCCATTGAATTGGTTCTGACTCATAATTACTACCATGTCGTGTTGCATTATTATAATTATTGTTATGCTTGAGCCTATTGCTGCTGCCAAGGTGTCAATCCATCTCTTTGGGGGGGTTCTTCCTCTTTTTCACTGACCCTCCACTTTACCAAGCAAGATGTCCTTCTCTAGCGACAGGTCCCTCCTGATAACATGTCCAGAGTATGAGCGAAGAAGTCTTGCCATCCTGGCTTCTAAGGAGCATTCTGGTTGCACTTCTTCCAAGACAGATTTGTTTGTTCTTCTGGCAGCCCATGGTACTTTTAAAATTCTTTCCCAACAACATTAATTCAATTGTATTGGTTCTTCCTTATTCATTGTCCAACTTTTACATGCATATGAGGCAATTGAAAGTATCATGGCTTGGGTCAGGCATGCTTTAGTCCTCAATATGACATCTTTGCTTTTTAGCACTAATACAGTTGTGTACTATGAGTCGGTACCAACCCATAGTAACCTTATGCACAGCAGAACAAAATACTGTCCAATCCTAGGCCAACCTCACTACTGTTGCCACTTGGTTAATCCATCTCATTGCAGTACCTCATTTGACTCTTGACTGTTGCTTCCATGAGGCTTGATTATGGATCCAAGCAAAATGAAGTCTTTGACAATGTCCATCTCTTCTCGCTTTATCATGATATTATTTATTGGTCTAGTTGTGAGGATTTTTGTTTTCTTTGCATTGAGATACAATCCATAACTGAAGGCTGTAGTCTTGATCTTTATCAGCAAGTGTTTTAAGTCCTCTTCACTTCCAGCAAGCACAGTTGTATCATCTGCACATCCCAGGTTGTTAATGAGTTTTCCTTCAATCCTAATGCTGCATTCTTCTTTATATAATTAATCTTCTTGGATTATTTGCTCAGCATACAGATTGAGTAAGTATGATGAAAGGATACAACCCTGACACACACCTTTCTTGATCTTAAACAATTCAGTATCTCCTTCTGTAGTTTGAATGACTGCCTTTTGGTCTATGTATAGGTTCCTCATGAGCACAATCAAGTGTTCTGGAATACTCATACTTTGCAATGTTGTCCGTAGTTTGTCATGACCCACACAGTCAAAAGTCTCTGCATAATCAATAAAGCACAGGTAAACATCTTTCTAGTATTCTCTGCTTTCAGCCAACATCCATCTGATGGCAGCAATGATGTCCCTCATTTCACGTCCTCATCTGAATCTGACTTGAATTTCTGGCAATTCTTTGTTGATGTACTGTTGCAACTGCTTTTAAAGTACCTTCAGCAAAATTTTACTTGCATGTGATATTAATGATATTGTTCATTGATTTCTACATTCCATTGGGTCACCTCTCTTTATGATGGGCACAAATATGGATCTCTTCCAATCGGTTGTCTTGGTAGCTGTCTTCCAAATTTCTTGCCTCCAGTGCTGCATCAGTTTGTTGAAATTTTTATTTCAAATTGTATTCTGTCAATTCTTGGAACCTTCAGTGCAGCTTGGACTTCTTCCTTCAGTACTATTGGCTCTTAAAAAAAAAAAAAAGTTTTATTGTGAATTATGTGATAGTTTACATGGGAGAACATTAGTTTTACATTCATCCTGTTGTACATTGTTTCATTGCCATGCTTACAATCCCCTCCATGCATCATCAACCAACCAAAGGGTATACCCTACAAGCCTGCCCCCCGGTCGTCAGCACACAGCCCCTCTCCCTCCTGAGTCTAAAGTCCCCAGCTCTTTTTTTGCCTCCATCTCTGGTGTCACTGCTTCTCTGGGTAGGGTCCCGCTCTCCGCTCTTCTCTGTTGATGGTCCCAGGGACCTCCACTCCTAGACTGCAAAGTTAGTCACTCCCCTCCTTGCTTTAAAATGTCTACCTTTACATTTCCAACCCTCACAATCAGTCCTGATAACAATTATTCACTATTGTATCACAAGAGACCTATCGCATTTCCTTTGATCAGCCCCATCTAGACAGATTTGGTACTACTCAGTGGAGAGTCTACCTTCCTCCATGCCTTCTGGATTTAGGTTCCCTCTTGAAAGCTTGTAAGCCAGTCACTTCTTGCCTTTGTGCCCCACCCCCCTTTGGGAAGCCAATGTCTAAGTTGCCCATCCCTGTCTACTCTGTGTATGGAGGGGGTGGGAATAACCCTTGCTAAAAAGATTTGTTCCCTCTTTTGAGCTCTTGCATCCATAGGTGTAGATCAAGTTCTGTCAGATTACTCTCTTATTTTCCTCTTTTTTCTTCTTCTAGTTGAGCTCTGATCATCCAGTCATTGAAGCCAGGTCAAGGTACTATTGGCTCTTGATCATATGCAACCTCTTGAAATGGTTGATCACCAACCATTTCTTTTGGTACGGTGACTCTGTGTATTCCTTCTATCTTATTTTGAGGCTTTCTATATCATTCGATATTTTGCTTATAGAATCCTTTAGTATTGCAAGTTGAGGCTTGAATATTTTCTTCAGTTCTTTCAATTTGAGAAATGCTGAGCATGTTCTTTCTGTTTGGTTTTCTAATTCCAGGTTTTCCTTGCACATTTCATTTTAATACTTTATATTGTCATCTTGAGCTGCCCTTTGATATTTTTCTGTTCAGTACTTTTACCTCCTCATTTCTTCCATTGACTTTACTACCTCTACAGTGGAGAGCAAGTTTCAGAGTCTCTTCTGACATCCATTTTGGTCTTTTCCTTCTCTTTTGTCTTTTTAATAACCACCACCACCACCACCACAATGACCTTTTGCTTTCTTAATATATGGTGATCTTGTTGTCATCCCACAACTCTCCTGATATTTGGCCATTAGTGTCTAATGCATCGACTCTGTTCTTGAGATGGTCTCTAAATTCAGGTGGGATATGTTGTTCAAGGTTATATTTTGGCTCTCATGGACATGTTTTAATTTTCTTCAGATTCAGTCTGAACTTACATATGAGCAATTAATGGTCTGTTCCACAGTTTGCCCCTGACTTGGTTTAAGTTGATGATATTGAGACTTTTCCACTGTTTCTTCCCACGAATGTAGTCAATTTGATTTCTGTGTATTCCATCTGGTGAGGTCCACATGTGTAGTTGCCTTTCACATTGTTTTAAAAAGACAATTGCAATGAATAAGTCATTGGTCTTGAAACATTCTGTCATGTGTTCTGAAGCATCATTTCTATCACCAGAGCCACCGTATTTTCTAGTTATTGATACTTTCTCTTTGTATCCAACTTTTGCATTCCATCACCAGTAATTATCAATGCATCTTAATTCATGTTTGATCAGTTTCAGACTGAAGCAGTTGGCAGAATCCTTCAATTTCACCATCAGTGGCTTTAACAGTTGGTGAATAAATTTGAATAATAGTGATATTAACATGCTGTTGTTGTTAAGCACTGTCAAGTAGGTTCCAACTCATAGTGGCCATGCATAGGGTCTTCTTGTGGGCTTGTACCACTGACCTTGAGGTTAGCAGTCCAGTGTCTATCCTACATCACCACACAAGGTCTTCCTTGAAGGTGTATGGATATTATCTTATTACAGAAGCATTGCATTTCAAGATAGATCTTGAAATGTTCTTTTTGACAATGATTGCAATGCCATTCCTCTTTAATTTTTCATTCCTAGTATAGTAGACCATATGATTGTCAGATTCAGAATGGTCAATACTAGTCCCTTTCAGCTCACTAATGCCTAGGATAGTGATATTTATGTGTTCCATATAATTTTTGACATCTTCCAATTTTCCTAGATTCATATTTCTTACATCCCATGTTCTGATTATTAATGAATGTTTGCAGGTGTTTTGAGAAGTTGTTATTGTTGTTGCTATGTGCCATCGAGTCGACACCAACTCATAGTGACTTTATGCACAACAGAACGAAACACTACCCGGTCCTGGGCTAACCTCATAATTGTTGCCAAGCTTGAGCCCACTGATGCTGCCACTTTGCAAATCCATCTCACTGGGGGTCTTCTTCTTTTTCTCTGATCCTCCACCTTACCAAACATGATATTCCTCTCCTGTGACTGGTCCCTCCTGACAATATGTCTGAAGTATGAAAGATGAAGTCTGGCCATCCTGGCCTCCAAGGAGCAAGCACTCTAGCTGTACTTCATCCAACACAGATCTGTTTGTTCTTTTGGCAGCCCATGGTACTTTCAATATACTCCTCCAACACCATGGCTCAAATGTATGAATTCCTTATTCACTATCCAACTTTGGCATGCATATGAGGTTATTGAAAATACCATGGCGTGGGTCAGGCGTACCTTAGTCCTCAAGCTGGCATCTTTGCTCTTTGAAACACTTTAAAAAGGTCTTGTGCAGCAGATTTGACTAATGCAATATGTCATTTGATTTCTTGACTGCTGCTTCCATGAGTGTTAATGGTTGATCCAAGAAAAATGAAGTTTTGACAACTTCAATCTTTTTTCCATCGATAAGAATGTTATTGGTACAGTGGTGAGGATTTTCTTTCTTTTTTTTTTTTACATTGAGATGCAATCCATACTGAAGGCTATGGTCTTGGATCTTCATCAGTAAGTATTTTAAGTCCTCTTCACTTTTAGCAAGCAAGGTTGTATCAGCTGCCTATCGCAGGTTGTTAATGAGTTTTCTTCCAATCCTGATGCCACGTTTTTCTTCATATAACCTAGCTTCTCAGATTATTTGCTTAGCACACAGGTTGAATAAGTATGGTGAAAAAATACAACCCTGTTGCACAACTTTCTTAATTTTAAACCATTCAGTATTCAGTTTTCATGTTCTGTTTGAACAACTGCCTCTTGGTCTATGTACAGGTTCTTCATGAGCACAACTAAGTGTTCCGGAATACTCATACTTTGCAGTGTTGTCCATAGATTGTCATGATCCACACAATCAAAGACCTTTGCTTAATCAATAAAACACAGGTAAACATCTTTCTGATATTCTCTGCTTTCAGCCAAGATCCATCTGACATCATCATTGATATCCCTAGTTCCACATCTTCTTCTGAATCCATCTTGGACCATTGGAAGTTCTCTGTCAATATATGCTTGCAGCTGTTTCTGTATTACCTTTGTTGTTGTTGTTGCTATGTGCCATGGAGTCAGTTCCAACTCATAGTCATCCTGTACAGGGTTTTCGAGGCTGTAAGTCTTTATGGGAGCAGAAAGCCTCATCTTTCTCCCATGGAACGGCTGGTAGTTTCGAACTGCTGACCGTGAGATTAGCAGCCCGATTCGTAACCACTATGCTACCAGAGCTCCTTCAGCAAAATTTTATTCACATTGGATATCAAAAATATTGTCTGATGATTTCCGCATTCCATTGGGTCACCTATCTGGAATGGGCACAAATACAGATCTCTTCGAAACAGTTGGTCAGATAGTTGTCTTCCAAATTTCTTGGCATAGATGAGTGAGTGCCTCGAGTGCCACCTCACTTTCTTGAAAGATTTCAATTTGTATTCCATCAATTTCTGATGACTTGTTCTTTGTCAATTCCTTCAATGGACCTTGGACTTCCTCCTTCAGTATCATTGGCTCTTGATCATATGCTATCTCTTGAAATGGTTGAACATTGACCATTTCCTTTTGGTACAGTGACTGTGTATTCCTTCCATCTTCTCTTGATGCTTTCTGCATCATTCAATAATTTGCCCAGAGAATCTTTCAATAACGAAAGTCGAGGCTTGAGTTTTTTCTTCAGTTCCCCAGCTTGAGAAATGCTGAATGTGTTCTTTCCTTTTGGTTTTCTGACTCCACATCTTTGCACATTTTGTTGTAATTTTGACCTTGTCTTCTTGAGCTGACCTTTGAAATTTTCTGTTCAGTTCTTGTACCTCCTCATTGCTTTCATTTGCTTTAGCATCTGTACATTGGAGAGCAAGTTTCAGAGTGTCTTCTGACATCCATTTTGATATTTTCCTGCTTTCTTGTCTTCTTAATGACTTTATGTTTTCTTCCTGAAGGATACTCTAGATGTCATCCCACAACTCTTCTGGTCTTTAGTCTTCAGTGTCTAATGTAGCAAAAGCTGTTCTTCAGATGATCTCTAAATTCAGGTGGGGTATATTCAAGGTTATATTTTGGCTCTCATGGACTTGTTTCTATTTTCTTCAACTTCAGTCTGAATTTGCATATGAGCAATTGATGGTCTGTTCCACAATCTGCCTCTGGCTTTGTTTTGACGGATGATATGGAGCTTTTCCATTGTCTCTTTCTACAGATATGGTCAATTTGATTTCTGTGTATGCCATCTGGTGAGGTCCATGTGTATATTCATCTTTTATACTGTTTAAAGAAGGTATTTGAAATGAAAATATCATTGGTTTTGCAGAATTCTATCATGTGATCTCCAGCATCATTTCTGTAACCAGGGTCATATTTTCCAACTACTGATCCGTCTTCATTTCCAACCTTTGCACTCCAATCGCCAGTGATTATCAAGATATTTTGATTCATGTTTGATCAATTTCAGATTGAAGAAGTTGGTAGAATTCTTCTATTTCACCTTCACTGACTTTAGTGGTTGGTGTGTATATTTGAATAATAGTGGTATTAACTGGGCTTCCCTGTAGGCACACCGATATTATTCTATCACAGACAACATTGTACCTCATGACTGATCTGGATATGTTGATGATGAATGCAACACCACTCGTCTTCAATTTGTCATTCCTGGCATAATAAACCACGTGGTTTTCAGATTCAAAATGGCCAATACCAGTCCATATCAGCTCATTAATGCCAAAGATATTCTATTTCATTTTTGACAATTTCCAATTTTCCTAGATTCATACTTTGTACATCCATGTTCCAATTATTAATGGATGTTTACAGCTGTTTTTCTTCATTTTGAGTTGTGCCCCTTCATCAAATGAAGGTCCCGAGGGCTTTACTCCCAAGGGTTTTACTCCATTCGCATCATCACGGTCAACTCTACTTTGAGGAGGCAGCTCTTCCCCAGTCACATTCTGAGTGCCTTCCAAGCTGAGGGACTCATTTTCCGGCACGATATCTGATGGTGTTTCTCTGCTATTCATAAGTTTTTCAGTGACTAAATATTTGGGAGTAGTTCGTCACTCTTTCTTTCTAGTCTGTCTTTGTCTGGAAGTTCATCTGAAAGCTGTCTACCAAGGGTGACTCTGCTGGTATTTAAAATACCTGTGGCATAGCTTCCAGAATCACAGCAACCGCAGTACAACAAACTGACAGAGTGGTGGTGTATTTGAGAAGAATTGCTCTGGTATTTGTAGTGAGACCCTGGGACTTGTTTGATGTTCTTTTTATCAGAAACTGTTAAAACATTTCTGAAGCCGTGGTACAATTTGCAATCCCACTGGCAGTGTATGAACATTCCAGTTCCTCCTCAACCCTGTCAACATTTGACATGGTTAGTCAATTTTCATTTTACCTGTTCAAGTAGGTGTGCACTGGGAAGCTGAAGAGTGGGGTCACGGGATTTGAGAGGAAGACCAAAGAAGTGTCATTTCTTCTCATCATGTCAGGGTACATTCTATCAACAGGACTCGTGGCTGTGGGTGTGTCAAACACACTGAACCCACCCCTGGAATGCTCCCACACCTCCTCTTTATGATTAGCCTTACCTATCTTGGGTCTCTTCAGCATTTTTGCTACCTCTTCAGAGATGAATTCCCCCAATCACCAAATCAAAGTGATTTATTTCTTCACAGAACTATGACTTTACATGAGATAAGATGGGTGTTTTATATTGTAAATAAAGATTTCAGCAGATTCAAGGGCTTTTCCCTTCTCACCTCCCTGCCCCCATCAATCTTGAAAGAGAAGAAAGTGCCGATGGTCCACCTTTCATTTGATGGTTAAATGATACATGCATTTCTTCTGTTGCCCATTGCAACATTATTTTTGAGACTATTCATGACAACCAATCGGAACAATATGATTCTCTTTGAAAGTTACCTTCACAGGGTGTGGCAACCATTTCTAAAGTTGTTGGAAAATTTCAAGATGCCTTTGCTCACAGTATACGTTGTATGACAAGTTGGTAAGAGTTATCAATTTTCACATGAGCTTCCACATTGCACTGAAATACAACATCACATGCTCCAGAGGATGCCTTCTATTCCACCTCTCATCCCATTTGATTCTTCTACCTTTGTTGTCTAATGCGGAGTTTGTCTGTCCCTTGGTCACTGCAGGAGAGAGTAACCATCCCTGTCAGCAACTCCTGACTTCTTGTAATTGTGAAGAATTGCATCGTTAAGACCAGGCTCTGGAATTTCATTATTTGGAATAGTAGTAATAATAAAAATAAAAAGTAGGCTCCTTGAACTCCGTTTTCCTGGCAGACATGGAGAAGGTGATGAAAAGGATTTCATCTAAGAATAGTGAAACAAGGACTATGTAACATGAATTTTCCACAGAATGTGTCACACTTCGGTTATATTTTATCTGAGAAAGAGACAATACAGGATATTCTAACAAGTAGGCTACTACTATGGGCAACTGGGGGTCTGTCCCATTGGGGATCTCAGGGAGATTGTATAGATTACACTGCTGGTTATCTCATCCAAGGAGTAAGGGAGCTAGGGTGTTTATTCTCTATATCTCATCAGTCTTTGGTTGAGGGCAGCTCTGGGGAGAGAGAGAAAAGTCCCTGGCACTTCCTCTATGTCTTTATGTGGAATGATCATACTTGGTAGCCAGAATTAGTCTTGGAGCAGGGCCACATACATCCACATTAGGAGACTGTTGGGTCAGTGGGCAAGGGGATATAGATGGGCTACTCCCTGCTTGCTACAGAAAGATCAGCAACCGCTCATCTCATTGCCACCAAATTGATTCTGACTCAGTGATCCTAAAGGATAGAGGAGAACTGCCCCATACAGTTACTGAGGCTGTCTCTCTATGGCAGCAGAGTGCCAGGCCTTGGTGGTGGGTTTGAACCACCAACCACTCAGTTATCAGCCAAGCACTTAGCCATTGTGCCACTAGGGCTCCTTAGCAGCAACAACCGTGGCTATTATTGATTGGGAACAATGTGCCAGGCCCTAGGCTAGGAGCCTAATGTGTACTAATTAAAAAAAAAAATTCTCATAGTGACCCTGGAAGAGAGGTACTATAACAATCCTTATCTCACATGGAAGTCAAACAGCTTTCATATCTCGAAACAGCTACGGAACGAGGGACCTGCAATTAAAACTCAGCTTGCTTTGACTCCAAAGACCCAAATATATGCCATGTTGAATCTACTGTTTATTTTGGATTGGAATCTTAAAAGGAGAAGTGAGAACCGAGGAAGAGAACATTCCTCAGGCATTGCTGAGGACACAAACCACTGGATCCTTACCACACATTTTGAAGAGGGCATGGTTATTACTGACCCCTGTTATACTGATTTTGCATATGAACAATTGATAGTCTGTTCTACAATCTGCCCCTGGCTTTGTTTTTTGACTGATGGTCTACCCCCTGCCTATCAGTGTGTTGTACTGTGGTGGCTTGTGTGTGACTGTGATGCTGGAGGCTATACCACCGGCATTGAAAATACCAGCGTGACCACCCATAGTGGACAGGTTTCAGCAGAGCTTTCAGAGCAAGGCAGAGTAGGAAGAAAGGCCTGGAGATCTACTTCTGGAAATTACAGGGAAAGTCCTATAGATCACCACAGAATTTTGTCTGAGACTTTTACTCACTCACTTTGGATATATCATATGGAGGGACTGATGGATGGAGAAGGACATCATGTTTGGGAAAGTGGAGGGCCAGTAAAGTTGAGGGACGCCCTCAATGAGATGGACTGACACATACTAATGACCATGTCGCTGCAACAATGGACTCAAACATACAAATGACCATGAAGATGGTGCAGGACCAGGGAACATTTAGTTCTGTTGTACGTGGGCTGGCTAATTGTATGACAACTAGTGAACAACACAAAGGAGGGAACTAAGAGTCATAGAGATGAATTGATTTGCCCAAAGTCACTCCATTGGTAAGTGGCCAAGCTGATACAGGAACCCGGGTCTCTTAGCTCTTAGCTATTTTCCCTCAACTGCCTCAGTTTCCCTCACCAATCCTTAGCTGTATTGGATACCCGATGTGAGTTGAGGGGATGTAATGGGGGCACACCGCTCCCTGCACAAAGATATGTTATGATACCAACAAAATCACCGGTGAGAGCATGGCACCTGGGGCCAGACTACCTGGACTCAAACTCCTACAGTTTCTTAAGCCTTTTTGAGTCTCAGTTTCCACATCTGAAAAATGGAAACATCCTTGAAGGGTCTTCATGGTAGAGTAAGTATCAAGTGGAATAAGACATAGGAAGCTCTTAGCATAATTATAGGCATAGAAGAGGCTCCCAATAAGCATTTTCTCCGTCCATATTGTCCCCACCTGGGCTTTAAATTCTAGCCTAATGATAGAGGCACAAAACATTTGTATGTGACTACTAGCTTAAAGTTGGTGGTTCAAACCCATTCGGTGGTGCCACCAAAGAAAAGTCTGGTGATCTGCTTCTGTAGAGATTGCAGCCAAGAAAACCCTATAGGACAATTCTATTCGGTAACACCTGGGGTCACCATGAGTTGAGTCAGAATCAACTTGGTGGTAATCAGTTTGGTTATTTTTATAGTTGGTGGCCTCCATAGTGGAAAGAGAGGGTGTTGTTGTTAGGTGTCATCGAGTTGGTTCTAACTCATAGCGAACCCACACACAACAAAACGAACCCTTGCCTGGTCCTACACCCTCCTCACAATCGTTCCTATGTTTGAGCCTATTGTTGTATTCACTGTGTCAATCCATCTAGTTGGGGGGTGGTCTTCCTCTTTTTTGCTGATCCTCCACTTTATCAAGCAAGATATCCTTCTCCAGAGACTAGTCCCTCCTGATGTCTAAAGCATGAGGGATGACGTCTCACCATCCTTACTTCTAAGGAACATCCTGTTATTATGTGCTGTTGAGTTGGTTCTGACTCATAGCAGCCCTGTAAAGGATTTCTGAGAGTGGCTGGTGGGTTTGAAATGCCAACCTTGAGGTAACCTGTTCACTGTTTACCCTGCAGCACTATGGAGCATTCTGGCTCTACTATTTCCAAGACAGATTGGTTTGTTCTTCTGGCAGTCCAAGGCATATTTAAAATAGTTTACCAACACCATAATTCAAACGTATAACTTCTTCTCTGGTGTTCTTTATTCATTGTCCAGCTTTCGAATGCATATGAGATAAGTTCTCCAAGTAATGTCTTTGCTTTTTAACACTTGAAGCAAGAAGGAGCAGATGAGAACTCTCTGTGATGTCAGGAAAGCTAGGGGATGCAAGGCAGCTGGGGGCCACATCCAGATGGACTCTTGTCCTCTGGTGTACTTGTCCTGGTCAAATCCTCCTCTTCCTCCAAAATGTTTGTGATCCTCTAGGATTGGGGGACACCATCTCTCAAGCTCCTCTTCTTCTGCCTCCTCCCTAAATCCTCTCCCCTCTCCCCACTCCCAGAGGGACCTCTCAGCTGATTTTCCTTGTTAACTATAAACACAAATCCTTTTATCTCCCCTCTTGGCGGCACTTGCCCCTTGATTTAAGCTGCCTGCCCTTCCCCTTTCATCAGCCCTGGGCCCCCCCCCCTGTTGTAAATCTTCCCGTTTATCTACTTCCCCACAGTCACCAGCCTTCCTGGAGATCGATACGTGGGGCGAGATGGCAGGACTCTGCCGGCCTCGGTGCTCCATCTTCTTCGTGGGAGCCTGGACCGGTATTTCTTGTTAAATTTCTGACTTGCCACGTTCAGTTTCTCATTAGGTTTCTGCCCAGATGCACTAGTATTTCTTGTTCCTTGGCCCTACGGCCTGGAGATCCCTAGTAATTCTTAAATGGCAAGGTGGGAGGCGTATCTTTAGGACACTCTGGGACTCATCTGACCAAATGGGAGCAGAAGTGGCATGTGGAAGACGGATGCTGGGGAGCAGACTGTGGTTCCCATAGGTGGGTCCTGTTGGGTCCTTTGTTCAGGTATCCCCCACTGCCGGGGTGCATTGTATCATTCTGTATCTGAGTTATTTGGCTATTGTGATTAGTGCTGCAATTAACATGGGTATACATTTATCTACTGAGTGCTTACCATTTCAAGATGCAGGCATCAGTAGATATGTGTATACCCATGTTTATACCTATGTTCATTTCAGTACTAGTTACAATAGCCAAAAGGTAGCGACAACTGAAATAACCGTAAATAGAAGAATGGACAAACAAAATGTGGTCTATCCCTATCAAGGAGTATTTATTATTTAATTAAAGACAATGAAGGTCTGATACATGCCACGCCATGGGTGAACTTATGGATGTTTTTCTTCCAAGACAGATTTGTTCATACTTCTGGAAGTCTATGGTATGTTTAATGTTTTTTGCCAACACCATAATTCAAATGCATTAGTTCTTCTTTGGTCTTCCCTATTCACTGTCTGTGCATGACCCTATGCATAAGAAATATGTACAGGCAAATGCATAGAGACAAGAGCAGATTAGCAGATCATAGATGGAGTCCTGGTGTAGCACTGCAGGATAATGTACTGGACTACAACATTGGCTTGAACTGTAAGATCAGCAGTTCAAATCCACCAGCTGCTCCTCAGAAACCCTATACAGGGTTGCTACGAGGTGAAATGGACTCAATAGCACTTAGCAACAACAATAGCACTGATGGAAAGAGAAGTGTGAGCTGTCGTGTAAGGGGGACTGAGTTTCTGATTTGGCTGATGGAAATCTTTTAGAAGTTGATATAGATGATGGTTGCACACCATGGTGAATGTAATTGATGTCCCTGAATTACAATACACTTAAGAATGGTTGAAATGGAAACTATTTTGTTATATGCATTTAACCACAATAAAAAATTAATAACCCCCAGTGTGGTATGAGCCTATGACATCCAAGAAGGGATAAGTCCATTGGAGAAAGCTGTCCAACAGCAAAGATTCTTCCATCTTAATCCAAGAGTAAGTCCTGGTGTGGAGCTGTAGGAAAAGCACTGGATTGCTAACCAGTTAGTGGTTCAAACTCACCGTTCAGAAATCCTATACTGGGTCTCTATGAGTTGGAACCAACTCTACAGCACACAACAGCAAACTATGAGAGCAGATATACAGAGTTTCTGCATGATAAAGGAGCTGCTATGGTGAATGACTGTTATTTAAGAAGGTATAAACCTCAGCTCTTTCTTGTCTATGCGGGTCTTCAGGGATGTGTGTTGGCCTTTCCAAAAGTCCCTGAAGACCAGTGATTCTCATCTAGGGGCAACTTTATGCCCTTCTAGGGAATGTGAGGCAATGTCTGGAGACATCTTTGATTGCAGTGACTTGCGAGGTACTACCAGTATCTTGTGGGTAGAGAGCAGGGATGCCACTCAACATTCTCTAAGGCACAGGATGGTCCCCCATTACAGAGACTTGCCCAGCCCCAAATGCCAGCAGTGCCAAGGTGGAGAAACCCTATGGTAGAAGGAGCAGAATCATGGGCCATTTGTCTTCTTGAATACTTGAGTTTTCTTACCTCTTGCTGTGTGATTAGGAACCCTTGTGGGGTAGTGAGTTAAACATTGAACCACTAGGTTGGTGACTCAAACCCACCACCAGTAGCTCTGAGGTAGAAAGGTGAGGTTGTCTGCTTCTGTAAAGATTTACACCCTCAGAAATGATAGGGAGCAGTCCTATTCTGCCCTATTTGGTCACTATGAGTCAGAATAAATAAATTTGACAGCAATGTTTTTTTTTTGGGGGGGGTGAGGGGGATTGGTGTTTACCTATCTAGACTTTTGAATACCCCCCATCAATGGGGAGCTCATTACCTGCTCCTAAGTCAGGCAGGCTGTGTGATTCTTCACCACCCTGGCCTTAGTTTCCTCCAGGACAATGGGATTTGCAGCAGCCCTAGTGCACAGGTTATGTGAGGATTAAATGAGATGCTAGCCATATGTCAACCAGCTCCATGCTTGACACAGAATGAGTCATCAATAAATGGTTGCTGCCACAAAGGCCCTGTCCAGTTGGTTCTTCACCTGGTTCTTCATGTGGCTGGTGGTGAGTTGGGAATAGATCATTTGCTTGGGTCTCCTGACAATTCCAGAACTCCAGAGCAGTTAAGCACTGTGTTAAAAAAGAAAATGGCCTTTGGGAAAACTTCCTCCTTGGGGCTATGCCACATTAAAGCTTACTCCTAAACATTTTTTTTGTGTGTGTGTGGTTGTCTCTGAAAGATTGGGGGCAAAACCTCAAACCAAACCAGTTGACAATTCTGACTCATGACAGCCCCATCTGGTCTCCATAGTGCTTCCAAGCCTGGTCTTTTTGAAGCTATTTGCCAAGTCTTCCTTCTGCAGTGTCTATGGGTAGATTTGAACTTCCAACCTTTGGTTAGTAGCTGAGTGATTAACCACCTGAGGACACCACCTGGGACTTTAAGCTGTTGGGAGGAGGCCTTATATAATGACTTTCTGATCAACCATGAAAGCAGATGAACTTCCTCATACAGGAAGTGAAGTTGGGTTTAGAAGATAGTTTTGAGGTGCACTACACATTTAAATTTTTTTTTAAAGGTTTTTATTGTGGATTGGGTGAAAATTTACAGGGCAGATCATCAGTTTTACATTCAACAAATCATACACCTTGTTTTATTACAATGATTAGAATCCCCTCCATGTACCGTCAGTTAACAGTATTTCTCTATATTCACTTCAGCTTTTGGAACAAACAAACAAACAATCAAACAAACAAACAAACAAACACTCAGGCATATATAATAATTTACATCTCCAAAGGGCACATTCTGCAAGTCTGCCTCCTGGCCACCAGCTCTTAGTCCCTCTCTTCCCATGAATCTAGAGTCCTCAACCACTCCCCGTCTCCATGCCCCCATCTCTGCCTCAGTTTTTGGTGTCGCTGCTTCTCTGGATAAGGTCCTCATTCTGCTTGTGTGCTTCTCCCTTAATGGTCCTAGAGTCCTCTGTTTCTGGACTGTAAGATTAATCACTCCCCTGTTTTTGTTACAAAACGTCTACCTTAACAATTGTGACAGTTGCAATTAGTCATGATAACAATTATTCACTATTGAATCATATGACTCTTATCCCTATCTCTTTTCACCAGACCCACCTAGACAAGATGAAATCTATTCAGTGGAGACTCTTTCTTTGCCCCCATACTCTTAAACTAAACTCCCTCTTGAAACCTTGTAAGCCAGTCACTTCATGCCTTTATCGCCCCTAATTTTAGGTAGGCAATGTCTAAGCCAAACTTCATCTCTCATACTTCGGACATTTTGTCAGAAGGGACCAGTCGCTGGAGAAGGATATCATGTTTGGTAAGGTGGAGGGTCAGAGAAAAAGAGGAAGACCCCCAACAAGATGGATTGGCCAAGTGGCAGCATCAATGGACTCAACCATGGCCCAGGATTGGGCAGTGTTTTGTTCTACTGTGCATAAATTCGCTATGAGTTGGTACCGACTTGATGACACCTAACAACAACAAGAACAACAACAATGTCTAAGTTGCCCGTCTCTATTTACCTTGTGTACAGAGGGGATAGCAATGATACTTGATGTGAACACTCCTTCCCTTTCTGTTGGTATTTAGAGTAACTACCTCTCTGAGTATAGGTCAGTTTCATCAAGTAGCAATTTACCCTTGTTTCCTTTATGAAAAAAATTTTTTTTGTGTGTAATCTTCCTCTAGTTGAGTTCCTCTAGTTGAGTTCTGATTATCGCCATCGAGGCTAGGTCAAATGGATACTGTCTGCAAGTTTGGGTGTTCTTGTGCATCTCCCCTCACTGCATATCAGCCGGATGCTTCACTCTCAGCTCTAGCCCTCTGTGGCTATGTCCTTGGGCTCAAGTGTCCTCAGGTCTCACCACACTTTGGACCAACCAGCCCTTCTTCTTCTCTCTCTCATCTCCAGGTCAACGGGAGTCAATGGACTGTAGTTGAACTCAGCCCATTTCTTCATTGCTGCTTTCCCCACTCTTCCACTCAACAGTAGAACAATGTGGTTGCCAGCAAGCTTACATGCTTGTTTGTGTGTTCCCTTTGAGTTTCAGTCTTAGAGGGGAGTTCCTGAAGGAACTTGATTGCTAACCTTGATGTCTTCCTGGCGAACAGCTTGCTTATTCTTGTAGTAGCCAGTCATGCGGACATTTTTGTTTTGGGTTTTTCCTGATGATCTTTCTTTGAAGATGTATTTTCTGTCAGTGTAGCTGTTCCAGGCTGGTCTGCTTGTCCTTTCTATTGGGAATGTCCCGCCTCATAAGGTTCTGGATGGGACTCAGGATTCCACCTAAGGTCCTATACTCTATAAAGGCTTTGCATGAGGCCTGTTTCACTGGGCAAGTTCTAGAACCCCTTTTAGGTATTCCAATCAGTTATAGGCTGAAGACGGGTTTACAAGTTTACTGTAATCATATTTCCCAACATTCCTTTCTATCCCACTCAAGTGTCTATTTTACAATAGTAGGCAAGGGAAACTAATGTTCATAAGACAATCAAGCATTTTAGTATTATTTTCCCTCTTCAAGCTATACCTAGATCCCTGTTTCCCAGAGCCCTGTTGTTCCAAGGTTGCGCATGCATCATTGTTTACCTCTGTCCCACTTAGGCCATGCAAACCTGTCTGTGTTCCCTTATCTGACATGTTCTTCTGCCTCCTCCCACTTCTTGTATTGCCCTCCCCAACACCTGAACTAAACCCCTTACACCAACCCCATTGTTGTGGTTACCTTATATTCAATTAATTCTTCCCTCCATTTAAGACAGTCTATTTTGTTCTGTAATCTACCTGAACTTCCCATCACCTGGATCTCTGTTTCTACCTTCTTTCACATTGTAATTGTTTTGATTATAGACTGACCTCCCAGATCCTCTGTTCTTATAATTTTATTCTGTTCTTGACTCTTCCATTTGTCGACTGAGTTCAGGTTGATGCTGCCATGTATGTCATTCTGTAGTTGTTATGTGTTCTTGTTGGTTCTCAGTCCACAAACTTCCTTTAAGATGTTTTTCATAGCAGGGTTAGCTTTGGCAAAATCCCTTAGCTTCTGCTTATCCTGGAATGTTTTGATTACACCATTGTATTTGATTGACAGCTTTGTTGGGTAGAGGATTCTTGGGTGACAGTTTTTTTCTTTCAGGATTTTATATATGTCTCCCCATTGCCTTTTTGCCTGCATGGTTTCTATTGAGAGATCCGAGCTTAATTTGATTTGCTTGCCTTTGTATGTTATATTTCTCTTTTCCCTAGCTGCTTTCAAGATGCTGTCTTTATCTTTGATTTTGGAGAGTTTGATTATTATATGTCTTGGTGATTGTCTTTTAGGGTCTATCCATCCTGGGGTTCATTGAGCTTCTTGAATGCTTATCTTTTCACTTTTCAGGATATTAAGTAAATTTTCTTCCAGAAGCTCTTCAACTATCTCCTCTGTGGGCTTGTGCGATTCCTCCTTTTCTGGAATGCTGATAATTCTTAAGTTATTCCTCTTCATGTTGTTCAACATGAATCTTAGGCCTTCTTCAGATTTTTTAAATCCTTTTTTGTGTTTGCTCTCCTATCTTAGTAGTGTTGAGAGATTTATCTTCTAGCTCACTAGTTCTGGCTTCTATCTCTTCAATTCTATTCCTTTGCCCATTCAGTGTATTGTCCACTTTTGATATTCTATTATTAATTATTTGAACTTCTTTCTGTACATTTTGAATTGTTTCCAGTGCTCTATCTTATTTGATTGTTCTTGTAGTGCTTTCCTGACTTCTTCCTTATTTTTCTCAACTCCATTGTATAGTGTTTTGATACATTTTATAATCATTTTTCTGAATTTCTTCTCAGGCATTTCCAAAGCCTGCCCATCTTCCAGTATGGAATGTAGGTCTCCTTCCAGCTCATTTGCCTCAGTCACTTTATCTCGTTACTGTACATGTGCTGATATTGTCATCTGCTTCGGTTTTTTTGAGTTATCTGTGGCCTTAATACTCAGATGGGTGTGTATTTTGGTATTTTTTATGCTTTCTGATTGCCTCCAGGTAGATATAATCAGGAGGTGGGCTTCCCTTTTCACTCTTCTTCCTGAGAAATTTCAAGATGCCACTGTTGGTCATTGTGATGTAACTCAGGATTTAATATGTGGCCTGTTTCTTTTTTAAATCTTCCTGTCCTGCTCCACAATCCTTGTTTAGGCCTCTTTTTCTAGTTATAAACAGTTCAGGATTGGCTGTGGCTGTTTGGTTTTATGTGGAAACTGTCTCTTTAAATTTCAAGGAGATCTGTGTGCATGCATAGTAGAAACATCCAGAGGTGGGGATGGGGTGTCCACTTGCTCAGTCACCCCCTCTAGTCATCAGAATGGAGGTGCGCAGACAGTGAGAGGTCAATGAATAGATACTGAAAAAAAAAAAAAAAAAAGTCCACACTTTTATCTCTGCAGTTCTGTCAGGCTTCTGTGGTTGCTCTGATCCTTCCCCCACTTGGTCTTGCCCAAGATGGTGGCTCCAGGAGCAGTTGAGCATCTTGAATTAGAAAGCAATTGATTTCATGCTTCTGCTACAAATTCCCCAAGCTGTTAGCCTTCCAACCTTCTAAATATTCCTTTATATGTGGTTCAGAGTTCTGGCATCATCCCCTGAGCCTGCTTGGTCTGGTATTCTATGCTGTTGCTGACAGAGCTCTTCACTGCACTTTCACCCTCTCTGCCATCTTGTTTGTTCTCTCATTTAATTTTATAGAATGTCAACTCTGCCAGGGACAGGGCACTATAACGTACCCAATGGTGGGCTTGGGGCTGAGCAGGACCTAGTCCTCAAGACTAGAAGTTGGTGAGCTGATGAGAGAGAGAGAAGTGATGAGTCTGCCCAGGTGAGCCCAAACAACTGGGTCCAGAGAGCCCTTCACCCCTGGAGGGACTGCCTACCACCCTTCTTCTGCCGTCTCAACTCCAACTGTCTGCCAGTTTGTTGGACTGTGGCAGCTAGTGTATTGTGGGATACTGGAAGCGATGCCTTGGGTATTTAAAATACCAGTAGTGTCCTTGGTGGACAGGTTGTAGTGAAGCTTCCAGACTAAGACAGACTAGGAAAAAAAGCCTAGAGATCTAATTCCAAACATTAGCCAATGAAAATTTTATGGGTCACAACAGAATCTTGTCTGACTTATTTTCTTTGAATCCATCATCAGGAGGGATCAATAACTGGAGGAGGGTGTGGCAAAGGGTAGGGTCAATGAGGGCATGGAGGGCCCTTGGGGAGAGGGATTGGTACAATAGCTGCAGTGTTGAACTTGAAAGTGTTGGCACATTGTGAAAATGATGCAGGAACAGGCAAAGGTTCATTCTGTTGTGCATAAGGTCATCATGAGTCAGAGTTAACTGGTCACAAAGTATCTATCTATCTATCTATCTATCCATCTACCCCACTCCCCAACATCCCCACTTATCCATTCATCCATCCATGTATCCATTTCTGTTCTCTCAAATTTGTGATTCTGGAGGGATAGTAGGGCTTGGGTTGAGGAGTGGGTGTGTGGGACTCAGGTCCAGGTTCTTGGACTTTGACAGGTGACTCTCACTCTTCCATTCTAAAAACCGTCAACATGTGTAAAGCTCTCATTCCATGCAAGTTCCATGCTAACTCTCACATCTGATCCTTAGAGCAGCCTCTGAGAGAATGCTGTTCACACCTTCATTTAATGGATGAGGAAACAGACTCAGAGAAGTGATGCCTCTTGCCTAAGATCACTAGATGGGAAAAGACATGAGGGGACTCAGCCCTGGCTCCACAGTGCATGCTTTGGGCTCTTTCTCCTATCTTTCCATCAGTGCTCACCCTGTGGACTTGTCACTTGCATGATCCCTCCCAGGGCCCTCTACTCTGCAGGACAGCCAACTGGTGATGCCATCTAATCTCGCTTGTTGTTGTTGTTAGGTGCCATCGAGTTGGTACTGACTCATAGTGTCCTTATGCACAGCAGAATGAAACACTGCCCGATCCTGGGTCAACCTCACTACTTGTTGCCATGCTTGAGTCCATTAATGCTGCTATTTGGCCAAACCATCTCATTGGGGGTCTTCCTCTTTTTCTCTGACCCTCCACATTACCAAACATGTAATCTTGCCTAGAATCTGATAGTCACCTACAGGCAAGGAGCAGGACAATGGTCTCTGTCCCTTGAGAGGGATGAATTTCAAAGCTGCATGGAAATAGGGTCTGAGTAGGGAATTGGGACTAATGTGATCTAGGAGGTCCCTGGGTCATGCAAGCAGTTGACACACTCATCATGATCCAGAAGATTAGAGATTTGAATCCACTAAGAGGCACCTCAGAAGAAAGGCGTAGCAATCTACTCTGGAAAAATCAGTCATTGAAAATCCTATGGAATTCAAAGACTCAGGAAACAATTAGTCCAAAGATCTTCCACCACCCTGAGACCACAAGAACTAGATGGTGCCCAGCTTTCACAACTGACTGCTGTGATCAAGTTCACAGAAGAAAGTATTGGATACAGTGGGAGAAAAAGGTAAAACAAGAACAAGATTAAAATCCATAAAAAGTGTTGGACACCATGCCAAGTATTGGGAATACAGCCCTGAACACACAAAAATCGATGCCCTCATGGACATTACACTGGACGGGTCCCTTGATTGAGGTAAATCCAGTGATTATTCCAAGCTCCTGACTGTATCTGTTTTATCCTGTGAGCACCAACCCATTTGTCCTGGGTCACACCTAGCACAAGGTGAACAGAAGAGGGTACTGGGGTCACCTCACCTTCCGCTGCCATTTCAGCCTTGAACGTCAGTGATTCAGGGGACTTGGAGTTCTGAGAATGCACACTCATCTTTCTGTCTGAGAAAACCAAAGCCCAGAGAGTTCAAGCAGTTTGCCCAAGGACACACAGCACAGAGGTAGAGAGGGAATCAGAACTCTTTCCAGTACTAGGTCTTTTTATTATCTTTGTTTTGTTGTGATTGTTGTTGTTGTTGTTAAGTGCCATCAAGTTTACTCTGACTCATAGCGACCCTGTATAGGGTTTCTGAGGAGCAGATGGTGGGTTTGAACTGCCAGAACGTATGGTTCTCAGTCCAGTGCTGATCCTATAGCACCACACCAGGAATCCTGGTGTGATTAGGTGCTGATTCAGACTCATAACCTCCTCATGTGATAGAGTAGAGCTGCCCCAGCTATAATCTTTACAGTAGTAGATCTCTAGGTCTTTCTCCCAAGGAGTTCAAAATACCAATCTTTTGTTTAGCAGCCAAGCACTTAACCACTGTACCACTAAGCTCCTATCCTTGCTTTAATGACTAATTATTTAGTGCTTACTCTGAGTCCTGGTGTGGAACTGTAGGATAAGCTCTTGACCACAAGGTTGGTTTGAACCACAAAGTCAGCAGTTCAGACTTACCAGTCTCTCCTTGGAAATCCTATATAGTGTGTCTATGATTCAGAACTGACTCAACAGCACTTCACAACAATGCTGTGTTAGGTCCTGGAAACACAGACAGAAAAGCACTCTGTAGAATCTCTGCTTTCTTGAAACCTTACTGTATAGATGCGTGCTTTCCAAGAGAATTTTCTGTGACAATGGACATATTCAATATGGTAACCATAAGCTGCAGGTGGCCACTGAGCAACTGAAACATGGTGAGTACAACCAAGAAACGGAGTTCTTAATTTCAGTTAATTAAAACTAATTAAAATATAAGTATCTACATGTGATGAGTGAGTGATGTGTTGGACAATGCAGGTCTACTTTAGGCATATGATCACACCAACAAATACAGAATCACAAACTGATGGGTACTGTGAGCCCTCAGAACAGGTGTGTCAGGGGTCTGAAAGACCACTTTCAGGTTCAATGGTTCACTAGAAGGACTCATAGAGCTGAGAAGAGTGGTTATGCTTGTGGTTGTGGTTTATTACAGTGAAAGGATAAGGGTGAGAAAAAAATGAATAAAGGAAAAAGAGCACAGAAGACTGAATCAGGAGAGACAAAGTAAAAGCATCCAGTTGTCCTCTCCCAGTGGAATCCTATGGGCTACAATTAATTCTGTCAGCAATGATGTGAGATAACACATATAAGGTATTGCCAACCATGGAAGCTCACACAAGGCTTGGTGTCAGGTTTTTTTTTGTTGTTGTTGGGGTTAGTCACATAGGACATGCAGTGTAGAGCATTTGCATGACTGACCTTAGTTATGCCATCTCAAACTGATACAGTGTGGTCGGTCCTAGAACTCCTACATCAATCCCATTTTTAGCATAAACTATCTGGGATGGCCCAAGACCCCAGGTATGCAAAGACACTCTTACAGGCAGAATTATTCCATGGGTTTAGAGGTTATTCCAGGAACCAATCAAGCCTTTCTTTGGAATGTGCAGGATTTGAACACTCCAATCCTACTGAACTAATCCTTTACTGCACAACACTAAGACTAAGTGGCACTCCCAAACTTGAGAGTTTGGAGATGGTATCACTCACCATTTCATCTGAGTATATCATTTCCCCTCTCAGTCCCCTATTCCTATTGTTACAGTTACCACCAGGACTAAGCAACTCCTTTGTCTGCCTTATTTACCAAATTGAGCACTTGATGAGGGCAATGCAGGGCATCGGTTGTCTGGCTTTCATTGTTTCCCCAGTATTTAGGATACTGCTCTGCAGGGTTGGGGCTACGATGAGCTGAGGGAGGCATTTATCTAAGGTGCAAAAAATGCAACAGTCAAGATAAATGGCATTTTTTGGGCCACATTAAAAAATATCAAAATGAATGCTGATTCCCCCTTTGTGTTAAGCTAGAATAGGCTGGGCTTAGTCTCTGGTTCTGGCCTGGTTTAAAATGTTGATATATTTTTCAGAACGAGTTATTTTGTATTCATTTCTTATTTTCGTAAATGTGGCATTGAAATAGTCACCTTGAGTACTGAGTTTTAAATTTTGCACCTGAGGTCACGTGCATTACCCTTGTGCTGACATTACTGCTTCCTACAGAGTTACCCATTGCCTTGAGTCGATTCTGACTCTTGGAAACCCATGTTACAGAGTAGAACTGCTTCATAGGATTATCTTGGCTGCAATTTTTGTGGAAACAGATCACTAGGTCTTTCTTTAATGGTGCTGCTGGGGTAGGTTCAAACCATCAACCCTTTGGCTGTTGAAAGAAACCTTCCCTACAAAATTCACTACATCCACTACCACCGAGTTGATTCTAACTCAGAGCGACCCCACAGGACAGAGTAGAATAGCTTCATGGTTCCAAGGCTGTAAATATTTATGGGAGCAGAGTGCCTCATTTTTCTCTCTCAGAGCAGCTGGTGGGTTTGAACCATAAACCTTGAGGTTAGCAGTCCAATGCTTAACCCACGATGCTCTTTCTATAGTCAATCCACTGCTATGAAGTCAATTCCAACTTATAGTGACACTGTGTAGGGTTTCTGAGGCTGTCCTGTTGTGACACTTTAGGATAAGCAATGGACTTTTAACCATAAGATTGGTGGTTCAAAACTACCAGCCATTCCTTAGAAACCCTATACAGGGTCTCTATGAGTCAGAACAGACTTGATGACACTTAACAATAACAACAAATTCCTAGTAGAGCAGGAAGTCTTATTTTTCTTCCGTGGAGCATCTGGTGGGTTTGAGCTGTCAACCTTGTGGTTAGCAGTCCGGTGCTTGTTATACAGCACCACCCTCAAACATATTTATTATGTGAATGAAGCAGTTTGCTCATTTTCCATGAGACAACCTGTAAGGGGATATTCACATTTCTGGTTTTTGAATGAAGAAATGGAGACTCAGAGAAGAGCAAATTTCCCAGCACACAGGAGACAAGCTGGGATTCATTCCAGGGGTGTCTTCCTCCAAAGTCTGGGTGTTTATCCTCTGCGTCAAGCTGCCTCCTGTTCTCCATGCCTCAGAACATCCTAACCTGGGGGAGGGGTGTGCAGATCTCAGGGGGAGAGGAGAGAGTAGAGAAAGGTCAGGAATTGGAGAAGGCATTACACATGCTCAAGGCACTGGAGAGAGAAACATGATTGCCACATTCCAGGCGAGACAAGCCCCCTGTCTTTGTCACTCACTGTAAATTGTCCCCCAATCACCGGGCTGACAGAGATGGATTTGTAGACCCCACAGCACAATTAAGCTTTCTCAGGCATCTCGTGGGGGGAAGGAGGCAGTTGGTTTACTTGCAAATGCTTGGGGGTAATTTTCTAATGTCCCCTTCACCATTACAGAAGCTTTGTTCTAATCTCTTATCATATGTAATTCCTAATGATTTCTCTGTTATGTCCTGTTTTATTAAAGCGTCATTGAACTATACCCTATTGATTTAGATTTCACAGACAATTGAAATTTAAATTGACTCCAAATTGAATGTCTCCATGTAATCTCTGTTCAGCAATAAAGATAGATAAAATGCTTCTATTTTTGATAACAAGTTATACTGGAGGCACATTTTAATTTTGGGAGGGAAGGAAAAAAAAATGATGGAGTCTTGACTTTCTTTGAAAAGTGGCTGGGAGGTTTTTTGTTTCTCTCTGGGGTAGGATGTTGGAGCTATAGAATTCTGGGATGTGTGTGCTGACTCACAGATGGGCATGGGGGATGACCTAGTCTGGCCCGCTAATTAATGCAGTAAGTGGTCCATCCATAAACCCATCTATCTGTCTAGTGAACACAGCATGCTTGCAGTACTGGGATGGGAGTAACGGATGCAGGGAAGAAAGAGCGAGGATAGTTTATCCTATTAGCTCACATCATTTGGGGGTTGGTTACAGGGAGCTATTATGGAAATAAGGGAGATACACCATTGGAAGGAACAGAGCCAGTTGACTTCTGCCCAAGTCCTGGCCAGGGTCTTCAAAACTATTGTCATTCTCATGGTCTCTTCCCCTTCTCTGTGAACTGTAGTTGGGTCTGGAGGGGAAAGAAGTGATCATTTTATGAATTCTTATTCTTCATGAGCTAGACTATCAATCTGCAAGAGGGAGGATCATTAAAGCATCTATCAAATGGCTGAGAGAAGCACAACTCTTCACATCCTTTCAAATCACTGGAGAAGGCTTTTACTGAGGCCAGGAAGAAGAGGAGCAGGTGTTTAATTAAAGATAGGTAGAGATTTGTTCCCCATTTGGATATTATTTTGGGGTGTATCTTGGGACTCTTTGCAGAAGAGGAGTATGTGGTTGACCATCAAGTCCCTCCCCAAACCCTAACATCCACCCTTGAGGAATGTCTAAGCAATTTCTCCTTACTTGTTTCCCAGTTCTTCTATGAGAGGAAGTCTTATTCAGAAGCTCAGAGTCCCAGCAGGACCCCAAGAGTCTACTGAACTATGGGTGGCTCTTTCCCCTCGTGCCTTCTGCTTCTGGCTGAATTTCTATTCCCAATAGATTGCCCACTTCTCTTGATCCCACCTTGCTTCTGTCCCGTGTTTCACCCAGAATCTCTTTGACCATTCCCTGATGAGAGTCCCTTCAACCTGGGCATGTTCTAGGCTTAAGCTTGCCCAACCCCATTACATGCTGGGTGTATATAAGTTTGCAGTGAGTTGGAACCCACTCAAAGGCAACTAACAATGACAATGGCAACATTTATTTGATCTGCCACCAAGTTTTCAGAATGCCTACTGGTGCTTGAATCCCATGTTCACTCTGAAGACCCCCTGTCTTAGGCCGGGTTCCCGCTAATGTGAAGCTCCTCTCTTCATTTTCTGTGCCATCCACTCTTCCCCAGTCTCCCCCAGTCCATATCCTGCTTGCCCTTGAGTCTCCTGGGCATGGGAATTGGGAAGCACCTGGTACATAATTGCTTCTTAATACACGAATCAATCCTCATTAGGACTTGATTGGCCATTAGCCTCATTATCACACTAACAGAGGGCTGGGGCGAGTTTTAGAATGCTAAAGTAACAGAGTTGGATGTGGGTGTGAACTCCAGTCCCCCATCTTATGAACAGGATGACACGCAGAGCTGTCCAGAAACTGAGGACTCTGAGCAGGAATCCCCAACCCTGGCTTTATGCTAGGTTCACATGGGCAACTTTTAAAGTGCTGGGTCCTATTAGTGCAGAACCTATGAAGGAAAAAAGGCTCATTCTTTTGTAATGTTCCCCAGGTGATACAAATGTGCAGCCAAGAAGCCCTGAAATGTCGTTTTCAATCGCTTGAGTGAAGGAGAGTCCAAGTTTGGCCATAGGAACCTTGTCATTATAGAGACTTTAATAAACTGCAAGTTCCTGGGACCTTGGGCTTCTTTCTAGTACCCATCTATTTAGGCTTAATAACAGTTACATCATCATCATCCCACATTGCATTTATACACACTGCATCTTCTATTCCATCATCCGCTTATCCGTCTGTCATATGGTGGTGGGTTGTGTGTTGCTGTGATGTTGGAAGCAATGCCACAGATATTTCAAATAGCAGCAGGGTTACTTCTGGTGGTTTCGGCAGATCTTCCAGACTAAGACAGACTAAGAAGAAAGGTCTAGTGATGCAGTACTGAAAATTGGCCATTGACTATCTTGTGGATTAAAACTAGTACTGTATTTCTAATGAACATGTTCAATGAGCCCCTGGAGGGGTCTTAATTTCTGGGACTTTGTTTTTGGTACTTGTTTTGGGCCATATTTAAGCAGACACCAGTCTTCTCATTGTTGCTGTTGTTAAGTGCCGTTGAGTCACTTCTGACTCACAGTGACCCTGTATAGAGTTTCTGAGGAGTGGCTGGTGAGCCTGAACTACCTACCTTGTGGTTCAAACTGACTTTGCAGTGCAGTGCCACACCAGGACTTAAGACCCTTCCAAAAATGAATACCCTTAGACCCACTAATTACATTTTGGGAAATTTGTAAGAAGGGAATAATTCAGAGTAGAGATAATAGTTTATACATAAAAATGTGCAAGGTCATTTTACATATATATTCGAGAAAGGTTAATATATCCACACAATCTAATGGCAAGGGGATGGTTAATTTGATTAGTGCTCATAATAGTATAGTCAGTTCAGTAAAATCCCCCAGAAGATTCTAAGTTTTATTTCTCCATCACTTAACATAGTAAAAAGCTACGGGTTAAGCAGTGGGCTGCTAACTACAAGGTCTGTGGTTTAAACCCACCAACTCCTTCACCGGAGAAAGATTTGGCAATCTGCTTCTGTAAAGATTTACACAGTCTTGGCAGTTCTACTCTGTTCTGTAGGGTTGATATGAGTCAGAACCAACAATGGGTTTGTGTAGGGCCAGGGAGTAGGGTTCTTAGAGTTCTTAGTAGATGAGGCTTAAGTGAAAGAAGCCCGCTGCCAACATTCCATCATTGGTTACATAAGCACAAGCTATCATGGCACAGACCAGGACCGCTAACTCACTAGGGCGGCCCTTCCGGTGGAAATGGGCGAGGGAGGTTGACTCCATTTTCCCCACAATCTAATCTACACAACAAGAATCTTCCACAAGAGTTCCTGTGTGAGGCGTGAGGAGTGAGGAACATTGTATCCACAAACCACAACAACAATATATACTATAGTGGTGGCATACTAGGAAGAAACATACAATCCCTATTATTACTGCCAAGGCTGTTCACCAGCCACTGGTAAAGGTTGTCACCCATTCCTGTAGGGGTCCCCTGTTCCATTGTTGGAACCAAGTCCAATTTTCTTGCATAGCAGACGTCACCTTCCAGGATGGTGCCCCAGTGGCACCGATCAGAAATTCTGTGCAGACCCCACAGGTGGAGCAGTTGGTTATATCAGTAAACACCCATTCCATCAGGGTGTTGGCATATACTATGGTATGAATGGAAAGACAAAGAAGTTAGGGGTACTAATAGTGGCATATCTCATATGTAGGGCAATATACAGGCTAATTTCTTGTCAGCCGATAGCAAGGTGGCTGCCAAAGGAGGCCTCCAAGGCTGGGCATACCACACTCTTTGGGCCTGTATCTCCTGGGGCTCTAAGTGCAACAGCCATGGAGAACTCATAAAGGTTCCCTTTAGGATGGTGGTGTCCCCCTCAGATCTTAGGACATGTACTGTCAAGACTGGGGGCTATTCCCCTATCCATACCCAGAGGGTCACTTGTAGGCCCACCTTGAGGCCCCTTCCCCTTGGGTGGGGGACCCTAACCATCCATGGCCAAGTCCATCAAGCCTGCCAACCAGGGGTGAGCCCTGTCAGTGTGGGAAACAACACACCACTTGTCTCCCAAGCGCTGGTTCCAGCAATCCGTCTGCAGTGTGAACTCATAGTTAAACAGGGACAGCAGCCCAGCACAATAGTGTCTCCACGGGGTAAGTCCCCCTCTCTGGTCTTGCCCATAAAAGGCTCGGGCACTGATCATAGCCCCTCTATGCATACTTGAAAGTGAAACTCTCCACTTGTTAATTGTCCAATTGCTTGGGTTCTCTTCTGCAAGGCCCCCAAGGCCTGCCTCACATTGTGGTGCTCATTGGGAATATACACACAGCATTCTGACCCTACCAGGGAACCAACTACTCCTGCAGAGCAGTTAGCATATCTAAGGCCACACAATTCTAGACCACCACCAACAGAGCCACTTACCTCAGGTGGGGGGTACTCCCTTATTCAATTCCCAGTAGTCCACTGTCATATACCAAGTCCCATCTGGCTGGCTTCCTCACCGGCCAGACAGGGGAGTTATAAGGACTATGGGTAAGGTGTACAATCCCCACCTTTCCCAACTCAGTGTTTTACATTTGTGACATGCCTTGGCATCTCGAGTTGTAAGGAGGCAAGAACAGCATGGCTCCTCACCACTGCATTCACAACTCTTACTTGCAGGCAAAACTCTCCAGTTCTACTCTGTCCTATGAGTCACAACCGACTCGATGGCAATGGGTTTGGTTTCAGAAGTAGGAAGACAGGTCTGGCCAAAAAAAAATATCAGCCAATGAAAACTCTATGGATTACAGTGGTCCAATCAGCAGTCAGTCAGGATGGAGCAGGATTGGACAGCATTCATTCTGTTTTGCAAGGGGTCACCATGAGTCAGGGGGTTGACTCCATGGCCTCCCAAACAATAGTATTTCAGACACAAGAACGTGGGAGAGGGACACAGCTTGGGCTGAAGGTCAGCCATCATATTGCATCCACCAGCACGTACTGATCCCACGCTCATCACAGCCTCTCTCAGCAAGAAGTCATGGAGGGAGGGGGCCAGGGGAGGGAAAGAAAAGGGCGACTTACACTGGCTGGGCCAGGGTGGGCTTCCTTGCGGGCATGCCTTTGACGGGAATCACAGCCAACAGACCTGGCTGAACTCTGCCTTTCCTGCATGTCCGGGCCCTCCAGTTGCTAAGAATGATCGACAGTAATTAAAACTAAGCTAATAACCTTCTCACTCTTGGCATTTCTATGGGGTTTTTGTACACCATTATCTACATATAGATTAAAAATTGTAATTGGACTGGCGATCAGGTTAAGAAAATCAACCACCTTCCAACTCGTCGTTTGCTGGGGACTGACACTTTGAAATTTTATTTAATCTGAGAAAATTGAGTTGAACTCTGGCACCCTGGGAGGGAAGGAAAAGTGGCATGTATCCTTAAGGACTGATGGTAGCTAAGAAAATATTCATGATCCTAGCAGCCAGGAAGGAATGGAGGTCCAGACATACTCTGTATATCAGAGGCTGGGTGCAACTGCTCAACAAGCAATCCTGGGTCCAGCGGGGACCTCCACACAAGGGAGGGACAAGACATTGCCCACAGGGGCCTTGTCTGAAGGCCATCTCCCTGTGAGGATTCTCATGCCACCTCACAGCGGCTTGGGCTACCCAAGGGTGCCTGAGTGGCATATGCTGTGAAACACTTCGCTGCTAATCAAAAGGTTGATAATTGATTTCACCCTGAGGTGCTTTGGAAGAAAGGGCTGGTGATCTCCTTTTGAAAGATCAGTCATTGAGAAACCCATGGAGCAAGCACAGTTGTACTCTTGGACACACAAGGAGTGGGAATTGACTCAACAGCAAATAATTTGGCTTCTTGGTTTTCTGGGTAGTTTCTCTTTGCTAGTGAAACATGGAGTCGTTGGATTATACTTCTGATTCCAGGGCTCTGCAATGCTGTGTTGGTAGGCTCCACCTTACATCTTACTGGTTTCCAGATGTTTCTGCAATATCGAGGCAGCCTCTATCCCTTTGCACTGGGTTGAAGAGGTACAGTATTTCACCTTCACAATGACCCAGCAATCCCTCTACGAGGTTATATCCTAGAGAAATAAGAGCTGCAACATGATTAAACTTAAGCACACCCATGTTCAATGCAGCACCATTCTCCATAGCAAAAGGATGGAAAGAACCGAAATTTCCACCATGGGAAGAATGGATTGACAAATAATGGTGCATACACACAATGGAATACTACACAGCGTTCAAGAATAACAATGAGTCTGCATAACTTTGGTTGAACCAGGAGGGCATTATGCTGAGTGAAATTAGTCAATCACAAAAGGACAAATATTGTATGAGACCATTATTTTAAAAAGTTAAAAGATTTTCACACTGAAAAAAAAGAAGTTTCTATTTCTATTGCTAGGAGCCCATCGTTCTGGGAGCCTGTGTAGTGGGAGGATTCTCAAAGTCAATGATTATAGCATTGTCTTCAAAGGGCAGGCAATTGTTAGACTGCCCAGCTGCCCCGACCATGCATCCAATAATTTGTCTAAAATGAAACCTTTAAACTGATATTAATTTTTAGCTCTTGTCTCCAAGGTGACAAGGGTGTCCCCAGACCAGCTGGGGACAATTTATTTCCAATACACAATTTGGCCATGCCATGCTCCTGTTTAATATACTGTAGTGGGGTCTTCTGCCTCAATTTGGATCAACTCCAGCCTCTTTATGATGGCTTCAAGGCTGTTCGTGGTCTACCTTCTGCAGCCTAACTACAGATTTAGCCTCCTGAACCCTTACACTCATTCCTCACTGTGAGTCCTCATGTGTTCTATTGTCTGATTGTACGTGGTGTTCTTTCCAGTTCACTTCCAGAGTTTGGGATGATTGCTATTTCCTCTGCTTAGAATGACTCCCATCCTCACCCCAGTACAAGAGACCTGTAGGGGCAGTGGAATGAGCATTCGGCTGCTAACCCCACAAGGTTTGTGGTTCAGACTCACCAGTTGCCCTGTAGGATAAAGAAGCTGTCTGTTCCCATAAAGACTTGGGAACCCTAGGGAACAGTTCTACTCTGTCCTATGTTAGTGGGTTTTGCTTAGGTCTCCCTAGTACCAACCCATTAGGTCTATCTAGGTCTGCCTTCATTCACCCAACTGTTTATTGTTCCTGTTAGTTGACTTCAAGTTGGCTCTGTCCTATGCCATCCTTGTGGTCAGGGGAACATCTGAGTCCATTGTTGCAGCCACTGTACCAATCCATCTCTGTCTTACTGACCCTCTACCTTACATGGTCCTATTTTCTAGCAATTGGTCTTTCCCAATGACACGTTCAAAGCAAACAAGATGATGTCTCGACATCCCACTTATAAAGAACATTTGGTTATATTTCTTCTAAGAATGATTTTTTTGTGTTCTTTTGACAGTCCATGGCATATTCAGGATTCTTCTCCAACACCATAGTCTGAATGCATTGATTTTTCTATCTTGGTTTTTCATTGTCCAGCTTTTGCATACGTAAGAGGCAATGGAAAAGACCATGGTCAGATACATCTTAGTCATCAAAGTGACATCTTTGCTTTTATTCACCCAACTAACTTCTATTTATTTTCCTCTTGGGTTGCCCTTCTCCAAGAAGTGCTTGCTGCCTTCCTAACGTTATGTTTTCTGCTCCCTCTGTCCCTAGGTTCACTTGAGACATCACAGCACATGCTTCTCTGCCTCCAACCCAAGGAACATCTTCTGCTTACTGTTATATCTCCAGTCTCTGGTGCAGTATTAAGAAGATTAATGAAAGAAGGGATACATCTGTGTGCATGAGAAGAAAATCATGACTTTCTTACCCTTGGAGTAATGCTTATTTACTTTACATTTAATTTTGATTTATTGACCATCTACTTAGTACCATGCCCTACACTAAGCCCTGAGGGTGTAGCAGTAAGCAAGACAACCAGGTCTCTGCTGTCTGTGGAGGGTATGGGAAAACCAGATCTTATATAGTCACACACATGCACATATTTAAGTACATAATGAGATGAACACTAAATATGCAAAGTAAAGATCTATCCATCTACGTATCTATGTGTTGAACTCTTTATATGTATGTTTCTATTGATATCTACTATCTATGTACTTATGTATCTGTTTTTATCTGTTTATCTATCTATCTATCTATCTATCTATCTATCTATCTATCTATCTATCTATCTATCTTTGTTATTAAGTGCTGTGGAGTTGGTTCTGACTCATAGCGGCACTGTGTAGGGTTTTTAAGACTTTACATCTTCATGGGAGCAGAAAACCTCATCTTTCTCCTGAAGAATGACTGGTGGGCTTGAACTGTGGACCTTGTGATTCTCAGTTGAGAGTTTATCATATAGAGCCACTGTACTCCCCATTATATGTATTTACATAGCTACATATCTATCTATATGTATAAGAAAAGTCAAATCAAACCCAATGGCATCTATTAAATTCGGACTCATGGTGTCACAGAGTAGAACTGCTCCATCGGCGTTTCTTTTCTTTTTTTTTTAATTTAAGGTTTTTATTGTGGATTGAGTGAAAGTTTACAGGGCACATCATCAATTTCACATTCAAACATTCATATAACTTGTTTCATTACATTGATTATAATCCCCTCCATATACCATCAGTTAAAAGTATTTCTCTCTATCCACTTT
>NW_006408646.1:2218339-2259895 GCF_000296735.1 Chrysochloris asiatica
GTCGGGTATTCTGTGTTGTTGTTGGCGTAGCTCCTTTACTGCACTTCCACCCAATCCACCATCTTGTTTGTTCTCTCCATCGGTGTTTCTTGACGGTCATCCTTACTCAAACAGATCACCTGGCCTTTCTTCCATAGTGTTGCTGCGTGGGTTCAAATTGGCAGCCACTGGTTAGTGTTGTTGTTCAGTGCTATCAAGTCAGTTCTCACTCATAGTGACCCTGTATAGGGTTTCTGAGGAGCTGCTGTTGGATTTGAACTGATCCTACTGATGCTACTGTACCACACCAGGACTCCAGGTAGTGGAATGCAAACTATTTGTGGTGCCCAAGGACCCTTGCATCCATATGATGTTGTTAAGTGTTGTTGAGTCTGTTTCAACTCACAGCGATCCTGTCTAGTGTTTCTGAGACTGTAAATCTTTGCAGGAGCAGGAAGCCTCATCTTTCTCCTGCAGAGTGATTGGTGGGCTCAAACCACCGACTTTGAGGTTCCCAGTCCAGTGCTCATCTATAGAACCCCTGTACACCATGTATCACTATATGCTTATTTTTATCTATATTTGATTGAAATGAGGGAAGGGGCTTTGAGGAAATGACATTTAAGCAGACACTCTAAAGGACTGACCACATTTAAAAGAGAAGAACTATTCAGACTCATAGGCAAAGGCCACAAAGACAGAGGGATGAGACAGAATCATGAAACAGGGAAGCTGAGGGGAATGGGTCAGAGGTGGGCTGGGCCCAGGTCATGAGGCCCTGGCAGGATTTCCAACCTGGAGTCCTTGGACCAGTTTTACACTGGAAGTAGGTAATTTGTTCAACGATCAAGCATGTGTGTAAGAGACACACAACCCGAGGCTCTTTGTTTCTGACAATGATTGTTCCCCTTCATCATGCTTGTTACTTTAATCTCGCTGACACACACTTGTCTCCTGGAGCAGACTATTAAATCTCATCTGCCTAGAAAGTTTCTCATTCTTCTGCTAGAAAGCTGCCTACACCAGCTCACAAAAAAAAACCAACAAAAAAACACAACAAAAAAGGGCTCAAAACGGACTCAGGTCTGAGCAATCATTATATTTGATTCTTCTGGTGACAGTGATTTGTCCAAGTGGCAAGCACATGACTCCAGCAGAATCAATTGGAGCCCTTATGTGGTATATGAGCTTGGCAGGAGGATGCTGAGTTTTCATTGGGGTGTGTAGAAAATAGGAGAGCTTAAAGCAGCCATGTGGCGAAAAAAAAAAAAAAAAAAAAGGGACAGACAGAGATGAAGGAAAGTGAGGTAAAGGAAGAAACATGGACGCTTTGAAGTGTTGGGTCCTTTCCTGAGGTGAGGCCCCGAATCCTGGAGCTTTTCCTTTGATTGTTTGAACTACTCCAGTGTCTTAGTTAAGGTTCTCTAGAGATACAGAACCAATGAGATACAGAACCAAAACACACACACATACACCAACGGGAGTCCAAAAATATTGCTACAAATCATAGAAACCGTTATTAAACAACAATGTCAAAATGTCAAGTTACTGTTTCTCGACATCTCCTCCATCTGGGTCTCCACACTTCTGAAGGTGGTATTTCCATCTCTCTACCCCTTCCCTGGAGAATTCTGAGTTCTTTGGTTCACACCATGTCAAAACCGCATTTTTGGCATCCTCGAGGGACTCCAATCATGCTCCTTTTAAATTGTCTTTGAGTTTGGGGAACAAAGAGAAGTCCAAATGGGCAAGCTCAGGCCTGGAGTGTGGATGGGGTAAGGTTTCCTTATGAATTTTCATAGGACAGCCCTTGTTATCCTCCAGGAACGGGGAAGTGCTTTGTCGTGATGTAAAATAAATTCCCCAGTGCAAACTTTCCTGATCTTTTTTTCACCACTGTAGTTTTCAATTTTCTTAAAACTTCTTCATAATAAGCTTGCATTATTGTCCTGTGTCTTTCAAGAAAAATCTATGAGGATTAACCCTTCGGTAATCTGAAAACTAGTTGCCATAACATTTTTTGTGTGGTTGTGTTCCAATAAAACTTTATTTACAAAAACAGATGACACGCTGGATTTGGCCTACCTGCAGTGATTTACTGACCCCTGATCTAGTTCAACTTTCATCTTTTCTTTTTTTGGTGATGTTTTATTGTGAATTATGTGATAATTTACATGGGAAAACATTAGCTTTACATTCATCCTATCATATATTGTTTCATTGCCATGGTTACAATCCTCTCCATGCATCATCAACCAAACAAAGGGTATACCTGCCCCCTGACCATCAGCACACATCCCCTCTCCCTCTCTACATCTAGAGTCCCCAGCTGGTCCATCTCTCCACATCATTGTCTCTGCCTCCATCTCTGGTGTCACTGTTTCTCTGGGTAGAGTCCCGCTTTCCACTCTTCTCCCTTGATTGTCCCAGTGACCTCCGCTCCTGGACTGCAAAGTCAATCACTCCCCTTCTTTTGCTACAAAACATCTACCTTTACATTTCCAACCCTCACAGTCAATCTTGATAACAATTATTCACTATTGTACCACAAGAGACCTATCCACATCTCCTTTTATCAGCCCCACCCAGACAGATTAGATACTACTCAGTGGAGATTCTACATTCCTCAGTGCGCTCTGGATCTAGGCTCCGTCTTGAAAGCTTGTAAGCCAGTCACTGCTTGCCTTTATAGCGCCCCCCCCTCCCATTTTAGGTAGCCAGTGTTCAAATTGCCCATTCCTGTCTACTTTGTGTTTGGAGGGGGTGGGAATGATACTCATTGTAAAGATTTATTCCCTCTTTTGAGCTACTGCATCCATAGGTATAGGTCAAGTTCATCAAATTGTATCAGACTACTCTTTTTTGCCTCTTCTTTCTTCTTCTAGTTGAACTCTGATCATCCAGCCATTGAAGCCAAGTCAAGTGGGTATTATCTGCAAGTGTGGGTGTTCTTATGCATATGCCCTCTTTTCTTATCAGCTGGATGCTTCAGTCTCCACTCTAGTCCTCTGTGGCTATGTCATTGACTCTAGGCCCAAGAGTCCCCAGGTCTTGCTACACTGCTGACCAACCAGGTCTCCACCTGGGTTCACAGGAGTCTATTGAACATTGTAGGGCTTAGCTCGCAGCTTCATTGCTGTTTTTCCCTCAATTCCCCTTATCAGTGATGAATGTGGTCACCAATCAGATCACATGTCTCCTCATGTATTCCCCTTGAGTCTTAGTTTTGGAAGGGGGTTTGCCCTGAGGGGACCCGACCACTTGCCTTGAAGCAACTTGCTTCTTCTTGTAGTAATCAGTAGGAGTGCCTATATTACTTTGTATTTTTCCTGTCGGTCTTTCTCTCAAGAAGTATCTTCTGTTCTTCTAGCCACTCCAGGCTAGTCTGCTTGTCCTTTCAAGTGCAAATTTCCCACCTCAGAAGATTCTGGATGGGGTTCAGGATTCCACCTATGGTCTTATGTAATGCAGAGGCTCCGCAGGAAGCTTCCTTCACTGTTGCCATAACCTTTTGAACTGCCATTTCTGCCTTGAGTTTAATTGACCAATCAGACCCCTTTGGAATCTATTGTTTGAGTTGTACCCCCCCCTTTTTTTTTTTTTAAAATTAAAGGCACCCTAATAAGACTAAGACAAATGTTTTACTGAGAAAACTTGTCTTCAGTTATCCACTGATCACAGAGACAAGTTTAAACACATTTTGTATGGAATGAATCTGTGCATGTATGAACTAGACATGTTGTTGTTAAGTGCCATCGAGTTGGTTCCGACCAATAGTGACCGCATATAGGGTTTCCAAGGAGCAGCTGGTGAGCTTGAACCACTGACCTTGTGGTTCAAACTGATTTTGCAATCCAGAACATTAATCCACAATGCCGTACCAAGAGTCCAGGATTTACTCACACACACACACACACATACACATAAGGGGGCTTCAAAAAGTTAATGGAAAGATAATGGAACTTTTCTATAAACTTTTGTATCCCCCTTGTTGTGTGTGTGTGTGCCAGCAGAGTGAGAGGTTGTTTTACTCCAAGGAATTGTCTTATGTGATTGTGAGGATTGGTAAATCCACAGGCAGATGATAAGCTGGGACTCCTGCTGGCCACAAGAGTAGGTGGCTGGCAAGTCCCAAATCTGTAGGTCAGGCAGCAGGCTGGAGATTCCGGAAGGCTTGTGTTTCTAGATCCATAGGTCAGGTGATGGAAGAGTGTAGAAAGGGGACAGAAAAAGAGCTCTGTTACAGAATTGAGCTATAGTCTGGAGTCAGACCACACCCTAAAGAACTTCCCTTACAGCTAATCAATTACAAGGACCACATTATGGAAAGGGATTACATACATTACATAATGGCACAGCAGCTAGTCTAGTATTTGACCAAGCCACTGGGCATCAGAACCTAGCCAAATTGATACATAAAATAAACCATCACACCCAATGTCCAAACTGATATTGAGAGTCAATGAATCCTCTCCACCTCCAACCTTCCCCCATTAGGCTAGTTTTCCATTGAGTTTCTATCATTTACACCCAAAGGACTTTTGACTAATTTCATACCTGTAATATTCACGCATGTCTTGTCTCTGGGTCATAGGCAGGGAAGGCATCTTATCCCCATTTTGTAGAGGAGGAATCTGAAACTCACAAAACTGTCTGGGCTTATGCATGAAGTTAGTGGCAGGGCTAGAATCAATGGATCCATCCTTCCTTCCATCAGTGCATCAATCAAGATGTATCCTGCTAGTCTTCTGAAGATGACAATTCTGAGCATTTTCTGGGCTAGCTCCAATGCCAAATATTCTATACCAATGCCTTGCATATCACCTGAATGATTCACTAATCTAAGCTAACAAGCAACATTCCCTTAAATGCTTTACCATTAACTATCGGAAAGTAAAAAAGAAAGAAAGAAAGAAAGAAAATCCATTGTAGCCTAAAGTTCTTGATTTTTAAATTGGAAGGTACAATGACTTAATGATGTGTTGGTACACTTTTGGAGTGTAGTTTTGACATGGATGTTGGTTGATATTTTTGTTAATGAGTGAGACAAAAATGAAACAACCAAGACATAAGTTAGAACTTCAGCTGCTCATTAAAGACATGAACAACTTCTTTGTTGAACTGAAAGATGGTTTTCAAATACTGAAAGAGTATTTCTTCATCTTTTTAATGCTCTTCACAATGCAATGGCTAGAGATGGGATACACCGTTAAGTTTAACCTACTTTACTAACATTTCCTCATCATCACTTTCTTAAATCAAGACAATGAACAAAAAAATGAGTTGTGTAGCATTTGCTGACTCTCACTCTGCTTGTACACACACACACACAAATTCTCAGGCCTGATTTCAAGCTGCCAACGTGATGTCACTGAATGTGGAGTTGCAAACAGTTGTGCAGGGCTGTTAGATAGAATTTCTATCAGACAGATGCAATAAGTGTGAGTAGCTTCAAGAGCCCAGAATAATAAAATGTGGTGAGATAATTAGGAAGAAATGACTCTTGAGTATTATCTTTCAATGTAGTTTATTTAATAGTAAAATTATATAATTTATATAATTATAATTTAATTTCTAATTAATGACTGCATTTAACAATGAGTTCACAAAATTCCTGAAGATTTAATAATTGGCTCTCAGGTGCACCCAGCCCACTGCTGCCAATTACTCAAACCATATAGAGAACCTTGCTCACTGGGTGGCTCCTTAATTTCCTTTTCAGCTTGCTCATTGCTGATGTGTAGAGCCCTGACTGATTTTTCTGTGTTGATGTTGTACCCACCACATTGCTGAATTCATTTATCAGCTCTAATAATTTTCTCGTGGAATCTTTGGGGTTCTCGTCTCACCTGTGAAAAGGGATAGTTTTCCTGCGTTCTTTTCAGTTTGGGTACCTTTTATTTATGCATTTTTTTCTTGCCTAATTGCTCTGGCTAGCAGTTCCAGTACAGTGTTGAATAGCAGAGATGAGAGTGGGTAATTCTGGTGCTATTCCTAATTTCTGTGGCAATGCTCTCAGCTTTTCTCCACTGAGTATGATGTTAGCGGTAGAATCTTCATGGATGCCCTTTAATATACTGAGCAATTTCCCTTCTCTTCTTATCTTGTTGAGTAGCTTCTTATTTTTATCATGAAAGGGTATTGCATTTTGTTTAATGTCAGTTCTGTTTCAATTGAGATCATGTGACTCCGTTCCTTTGTTATGTTAATGAGATTGATTACATTAAGATGATGTGGAACCACCCTTGCATTCTTGGAATAAATCCCCTTTGATCCTGGTGTATAATCCTTCCCATATGCTTTTCAACTTAGTTTGCTAATATTTTGCTGAGAAATTTTGCATCAATATTCATAAGAGCAATGGGCCCAAGTACAACAATTGTGAGGATAGTGCAGGACCAGGCGGTATTTCCTTCTGTTGTACATAAGGTCACTATGAGTCAGAAAAGGCAATAACAATGACAATTCATAAGGGATGTTGGTCTGTAGCTTTCACTGGGTGATGCACAGCAGAAACTCAATATCATTACAGCACCATGGAGTTTTCATTCCTTTATTTCCTCCTGGAATGTTCTCAGCCTGGAGGCTCTTTCTAAAAGCCTCCTTCAGTCCAGATAAAGCAGGGCCCTCCCTGGTTCTTTCCCTTGAAAGCAATGACCACAGCATGTTTTGACATCTTTATTTGAGTGTCTTTATTTGTTCTCTAGTAGACTGTGAGGTCCATGAAGGTAGGACAGGGTCTGTCTTGCTCACCATGGTATTTTGGAGACTGACTCCAGGTGTGGTCCAGGGAAGGGGCTCAATGAATATTTGCCACTCCCTTGAGAGAAGAGAAACGCCCAAACTCATTGCCATCAAGTCAATTCTGACTCATAGCAACTTAATATAGGGTTTTTGAAACGAAATCTTTACGGGACCAGACAGCTTTATCTTTCTCCTATGGAGTGGTTGGTGGGTGTGAACTGCCTTGTGGTCAGCAGCCAGCACCTAACCCACTATCATAGAGGGCAGGTCATGGTAATGATGGTGGTGATGATGGTAAACAAACAAATAAAACTAGTTGCTATTGAGTCCTGTCAGTACCCACTCCTGGTGACATCTTTTGTGTCAGAGTGCAGAATTGTATTCCATAGAGTTTTCCTTTTCTTTTCTTTTTAAATAATGAAAGACAATTTAAACAGGCACATCAAATTTTGATAATGTTTTAATTGCACAGTTAAAAATGGAGAATATTTTGTCAGCCTCTGAAGATCCCTTGCCAATTCACATCCTTTTTTGTTCTCCCTTTAAATAATATTTTATTGTGTTTTTGGTGAAAGTTTACATAGCAAATTGAGGCGCCCATTTGATGATTTATAATAAAATTGTTCAATGACATACATTTATTACAGCTCTGTAGCATTTTCATGGCTGTGACCTTTTGGAAGGAGAGTGCCAGACCTTGGTTTTGAGGTGCCTTGGGTAGATTTTAACTGCTTGCCTTTTAATTAGTAGGCATCTCTTAACCATTTGTGCCACTGAGGGCTCCTAATGATGATGGTTGGTGCAGCCAACGATGCTTATGATGGGACAGGTGCGGTTCAAATTGCTCCATATGATGGGACAGGTATGGTTCAAATTGTTCCTTGTGCTTAATTGCTTTATAGTCCACCTGAACGGAGAGGATATCATAACTCTTGCCTTATGAATTTAGAAGCCAAGACTCAGAGAGGTTATGTAATTTCCCCAAAGCCGCATAATTACTTAGGGTTAGAGTCTAAGGCTGCTTGACTCTCAAGTCTGTACTCGCAACACCTGCACTTATATCTTGTTTACGATGAGAACCCAGATTGGAGGAGAAGCACAGGATCCCTTTTGGTGATAATTGTTCCCTCTTTTCCTCCCCAGGGTCATCCTTGCAGTTGCAGAGGTGCAGAGCCCCACTCCCTTTGTCCCCTCAAGTGTTCACTGAGTTGCCCAATCTGGTGTTAAGACCAAGTTATCAACTAGGAGAAAGGAAGAAGGGAAAAACAGTTTCTTCCATTTTCTTGGCTCAATCCTATGCAGTCAATACTGTTAACAATAAATCAAATATCAGGATGGCATTGACCCAGGAAAAGGCCAAGGAGAGAGAGAAAAAAAAAAAAAAATCCCGATCAGAATTCCCAAAGTAGAAAATAAAATCCAGTCGGAGGCATAAATTGTATCTGGGAGCAAGGAGGTGGTGGTGTTGGCAGCAGCTGGAGTCTGAGCAGTTGCAGGACTCCTGCCATGGGCTTTCAGTTTTCTAGACCCCTGTTCCTGAAAGATCAAGAGGCTGGAGGCCACTAAGGAAGGGCCGGCAGATTTCTGAAGGGTGATTCTGATGAAAAGATCTGGGTTTTAGAAATTTAGGCTCACAGGAACCCTAGAAGGAATGCCAGTGGTGTCGTGGATAACTGCTAACCACAAGGTTGGTACTCTGCTCTAGTAAAGATTTGCTGTCTCAGAAACCCTATGGGGCAGTTCTGCTCTGTCTTATAGGGTCACAGTGAATTGGAATTGACTCAGTAGCCACATGTTTGTTTGATTTTTTTGTTGCTGTTGTTTAGGATTCCTGGATGGTGCAAATGGTTAAGTGCCAAGCTATTAACTTAAGGTTGACAGTTTGAATCCACTTAGAGGTCCCTTAGAAGAAAGGGCTGGCAATTGACTGTCAAGAGATCATAGCTATAGAAAACCCTGTGAGACGCAGCTTTAGTCTGAAACACAGGATGCTGCCATGAGTTGGGAACCAACTCAATGGCACTGGTTGGTTGGTTGGTAGGCTCATAGGACTGCTGTGTCAGCTTCCTGGTATTGTTCTGAGCCAACCTGGCCCCCTGTCCCTCCCTTGGCAGCTAGGAACAATCTCCCCTAGGCTTTGATCTCACTCCAGCCCCCTATACCTTTCCAGGGGAAAGCTGGCCACCCACCCAGCTAGCCTCCAGCAACCAAAGGACTTCCTGGGACCTCGGGGAAAGCAGAACCCAACAGAGTCTTCTTTCAGGCAAAGTTTAGAGACTTATAATTAACGTCTTCACTTGGGGAGCACAGTGGCTCTGTCAGATAAACACTAGGTTGAGAACAACAAAGTCGGCAGTTCGAGCTCACCTGTCACTCCTCGGGGGAAAGATGAGACTCTCTGCTCCCACAGATGTACAGCACTGGAAATCCTCTACAGGGTCCCTGTGAGTCAGAATGGACTTGACGGCACTTACAACAACGTTTTCGCCTAGAAAGGACTCCGGGACTTGTCTCCCACTCAGTATAGAACCTTCTTGCCCAGTGTTCTGGTACAAGGCTTATGAGTGGATAACTGTTGGTTTTGGCTCTTTGACATCAGTCCTTCCTGGTGACAGTACCCCATTTTCCTTAAGGAGTCCACCAGTGTAATGAAGAGAGGCCAATTTCATCTGTGGGTGTGGGCATGTGGGCATGTGGGCCAGTGAGTCAGTGATGGGAGACATGAACCCACTAACCAAAGTCCTTTGATCAAGGTCTTGGTGTGGATGGTTGGTGCTGGGGTGGCACAAATCATCATTTGTTGCTGTGCTGGTTAGCTGATGTCAAGTTGCCCTCCCCTCCCATCCCCATGGTTACCCTAGACACAATGGAATGCAATTCTCCCTGCACCACCCCATGATCAATTGCAGATGGGACTATCGTGATTCATACGTTTTTTAGTTTTGCAAATCTCTTTTTATACTTATTTTAACTTTTTATTGTGAATTGGGTGAAGGTTTACAGAGTGGATCAGTTTTCCATTCAGCAATTCAGACACCTTTTGTTTCAGGTCAGTGATTGTAATCCACACATCCCGCTCATCCCACCTCCTCCCTGTCTTTCCTGTTTCTATTCCTCCTTCTTTCCTAATCCTTCTGAACTCTATCTTTGGTTTAGTGCTGCTCTTTTGGACCTCAAATGCTTGATTAATCTAAGGTGTGTGGATCTTCCTAGTATTATTATGCCCCTTATATGCCTGGGAGCTCTGGCAGCGTAGTGGTTACGAATCGGGCTGCGAACTGCAAGGTCATGGTTCAAAATTACCAGCTGCTCCGCAGGAGAAAGATGAGGCTGTCTGCTCCCATAAAGATTTACAGCCTCAGAAACCCTGTTCAGGGTAGCTATGGGTCGGAACCTACTCGACGGCACTTAACAACAACAACAAATGCCTGGGGTGGCGCTGTAAGATAAGCACTGGGCTGCAAGGTCAGTTTGAACTGCATGGTCGGTCGTTCAAACTCACCAGCTGCTCCTCAGAAACCCTATACAGGGCTGCTATGAGTTGGAACCAACTCGATGGCACTTAACAACAACAACAAAGGATCCCTGGTAGTGGATTATAAACTGGGTTACTAACTTCAAGGTCAGCAGTTCAAATCTACGAGGTGATCCAAGGGAGAAAGATGAGGCTTTCCTGCTCCCGTAAAGATTACAACCATGGAATTCCTATACAGGCTAGTTATGAGTCAGAACCAACTCCATAGCACACCGCGATACCACCTAGACCAGTCTATTGTTTGGCTGAAAATGAAGGTTTTATTGACTGGTTTTGGGGAGTACGTCATCAAGCATTTCTTCCTAGTCTGTCTTAGTCTGACAGCTCTGCTGAAATCTATTCAGCATCACAGCAACAAATAAGCTTCCCCTGACAGACAGGTGGTGGCTGCAGGAAGTGCACTGGCTGAAAATAGAACCCAGACTCCCACTTGGAAGGCAAGAATTCGACTCATCACTGCCCCAAATCACAGTTAAGCCCTTTGCTGTTGAGTTGCTTCAGACTCATGGCCGCCCCATATGCTACAGAGTAGAACTTCTCTGCCATAGATGTAATATAATCAAGAAAACAAAGGATGTATTGCATTGGGCATATCTGCTGCAAAAGACCTCTTTAAGTATTAAAACGTCACTTTGAGGACGAAGGTGTGACTTACCCAAGTCATGTTTTTTTATTTTTTTAAATCAACTCCTATGCATGCAAAAAGTGGACGGTGAATAAGGAAGACTGAAGAAGAGTTGATGCCTTTGCATTACTGTGTTCATGAAGAATACTGAATATACCATGGACTGCCAGAAGAATGGAATCCTGGTGTGGCGCTGTGGGTTAATGCACTGGGTTGCAAGGTCGGTGGTTCCAGCTCACCAGCTGCTCCTCAGAAACCCTTTACAGGGTCGTTATAGGTCAGAACCAACTCAATGGTACTTAATGACAATAATAAAGCCAGAATAATGAGCTAATATGTCTTGGAAGAAGTACAGTCAGAATTACTGCTTAGGCTTTGTCTAACGTACTCTGAACATGTCCCTGAAGAAGGACATTGTGTTTGGTAGAAGATCAGCATTAAAGAGGAAGACCCCCAGTGAGATGGAATGACACAGTGGTCTCAACAGCAACAATTGTGAGGATGATGCAGGGTTGGGCAGTGTTTTGTTCTGGTGTGTATGAGCTGGAACCCACTCAAAGGTATCTAACAACAACACTAAAGAACTGTTCCACAGGGTTTTCAGGTTTCTCTATGGCACCACTGGTTGGTTTCGAGCTGCCAATCTTTAGGTTAGCAGTCGAATGCACACAGTTTAGGGTGGCTCATGTAATGGCATGAGACAGCAAAGGTTGGGTCCTTGTTCATCTCCACCTCGGGCTGTGGAGGCTCTGTTTCTTGGCTCCTTCATTCACACTGATGGCGATCCCATCATCTAGAGCGTCATCAAATATCACCTCAGGGAAAGGAACATGGATGGAATCCGATGGGTCTGCTTCAAATCCTAAAAGCCAAGGGACCTGCCTGACCTGCCTGACCCATAGTTAGAGCTCAGAGTATATCAAGTTCCTGCTGGTATGGTCTCTCCAATCCTATTCCTTGGTAGCTGACTTTCAAGGCTTGGTTCCAATGCCTGCCTCTTCATGAGGCCGTCTCAGACCTTCCTCACTGCTCAGCACCTCACCATCATCTTAGTGCAGTGAAGTGCATAGTAGGAACTGTCCTCTCTGCCCATGAGTGTCTACTCATTCACTGTCATTGGGTCAATTCCAACTCATAGTGACCCTGTACGAATGACAAACTCTTTATAGGGTACAATCTTTATGGATACAGATTCTCTCATTTTTCTTTCTCAGAGTAGCTGGTAGGTTCGAACCACCAGACTTTCAGTTAGCAGCCCAAAGCTTAATCCTAAGCACTACTCCTCAGTGGGTGTTATTCTAAATGTAGTGCCAGGCACACAGTGGGTGTCCACAATGATCAGCCCAGTGCCAGGCACACATTCTTTCCTGGGTGTGTTCTGGTGTGCTCTCTTCACACATTTTCTACAAGTATTCCACCCCCGCCTCCCAGCTATCAAGTCAATTCTGACTCACGGCGACCCCCTAGGACACAGTACAACTGCTCCCGGGGGTTTCTGAGGCTGTCGGTCTTTATAGAGGCAGAATGCCTCTTCTTTCACTGGCTAGGCGCTGGTGGGTTTGAACTGCTGACCTTGATGTTAGCAGCCCAATGCTTAAGTCACTGTGTCATCCCCCCAATAAAACACCTCTTTTTTCCTGCACCATGGGACCTAGTGTTGGTGACCTGGAGTTTGTCACTAGAATGCAGTTTGCTGAGATGGGTGGGGTGGAGCTAGGGGCCTTCAAGAGGGTGGCCCAAGGCTCTGTCGCCCTGTGGGGGGCACCAGGGGTCAGTGAGCAGAGACTTGGGTTATGAATTTCCACTCAGGGCCTCAGACAAAGAGGGAAGACGTTGGCGGTGATGCGGTTACCGTGGCAACTCTTTGTGCTGTAGAGTGGGAGAGGAGGGGAGAGAAGGAGAGGGCTGTTGGGGGAAGAGGAGGAGGGGAAGAGCTGGCAGGGACACCCCTCTTTAAAAGGGGGAAAGACTGGGCTTCCAGGCAAAGTGAAGGAGTCCTTCTGGGGGGGGGGGGGGGGGGGGGAAGTGTGATGGGGGAAGGGCAGGGTAGAGATTGATCTGGGTGGGACGTCCTGATGCTCCTCATCTTCCTCTCTGGAAATTCAGTCTGCAGTTCTAAGAACCTCGGGAGAACTGAATCTGAATTCCAGGCATCCCTTCCAACTTGCTGTGTGCTCTTGTGCAACTTGCTTTTCCTCTTTGAGCCTCCTTACCTTCTCCTACAAACTGATGATATAAATTCACATGGAGGTTGTGAGGATGACTGAAGGTTTTGTGTCAAATTGGGTCCCTGGGTTGCGTGGAAATAGAAAGGTTGGTGGCTTGAGTCCACCCGGAAGTGCCTTGGAAAAAAGGCTTGCCAGTCGACTTCTGATAAAGCCACTGAAAGCCCTAAGGAGCATCGTTCTACCTGGACATACATGGGACTGCTGTGAGTTGAGACTTGGAGGCCACTGACTGGTTTTATGTCTGGTGTGTAAACAGTGCTGGATCTTTAGTAAGTGGTAACTTATCCATCTGATTACCTCTTAACCAGCCCAGGGTCCTTAGGAAAGTGACTCCCCTCCCTGGGTCAGTTTCTTCATCCATCAAGTGAGGTTTGGAGAATTTCTATCCAACACGCCTGGTATTAGTAGTGATCTTGATAGGCCTGGCTACTGACATTACTTTGTGTGTGTGTGTGTGCTAGGGATGTGTGAGGGCAATCAACATCATTTGGTGCCAGAGACTGATGGGTCTTCATGGTGCAAACTAAGAGTCTGAGGTGTCCTTGAGGGAGAGACCTGGCAGAGTTGAACCTGTACCAGGGCCGCCATATTGTCTGGTGCTGCACTCTGTGTTTACAGCACTCCCCTAGAGGCTTAGGACATGGCTAGCATGGGAGTTTGAGAGGGAAGTGTGTTGGAGTAGAAGTGAGTGCCCTTGCTTCCTGAAAGCAGGATGCTAGACATTTGGGATGCCTCGGGTGGGGTGGGTCACCTCAGGGTCCCAGGGCACAGTCCTTCTCTGACCAAGAAGTCCTGCCCCATCCTTACACTGCAACCTTGTGTTTTTAGGTGACTTCTGGAGAAGGTGCCCCACTATATATGGCAGCCGGTGTATCAGTTCCCTGGAAGAAAGGCTGATTCCCAAGTGATTTCTCAGGCCCCAGTCCAGCCCTAAGGAGCCCTGATGGTACAGCTGTGAAGTGCCTGGGCTGCTAACCAAAAGCTTGGCAGTGCGAATTCACCAGTGGCTCCTTGGGACACAGATGTGGGACAACCTTATGGGGCTGTTCTGTTCGGTCATACATAGTCACTATGAGTCATAATCCACTTGATGACCAAGGATTTGGTTTGTGATCTGGTCCAGTCTGGAATCTGAGCCTTTGGAGTTTCAACACTCTTCACAGCCCTTCCATCTGTCTGTCTGTCTGTTTTTCTTTCCCTACTTTTGGGACGAGTTGTTCTGTGACTAGACAGACTCCCGAAGCTCTGTTGGGAAGGGCACCCATGTGGTCTCTGATTCTCAATGTCGGGCATCAGCTGGCTGCAGGGGCAAACAGGAAGTGGAGGAGGGCTACTTGGGGAAAAGAAGGAGGTGGTATATTTCCTGGAGGGACAAAAGACAACAGCAGGCACTTTTAAGACACTCCTCATTGAACTTTAGAGTAACTGGTCTCCCCATTCTATAGCTAAGCAGATGGAGGCATCGAGGGTCTGATCCAACGGCTCTAGAGGCTGCAGATTGCTTGTAGCTGAGGGGTTGGTGCCCACTCATGGGACTCCCATTTGCAGAGTCGAACTGCTTATTAGGAATGTTACAGCCTTTCTTCTGAGGTCCTTGAACTGTCAACCTTTTTGTTAACAGTCTAGTGTGTATACATTTGTGCCATCCAGAGAACCTGTAGAGGCCACAGTTAAAGCTGAGTTTGTCTGGACTTTGTTTTCTTTTGCCTCACTGCATCCTGAGGGGTCCTAGCAGATGAATGAGGGGCCCAGGAGCTTGTATTTAATGGTGGGAAAAATGTGCCTATGACACTCTACCTGCATAAAACCCATTATGGCTCCCCAGTACCCTTGCAAAAAGTCATAAATGCTCTCCATGGCCTTCAAGGCCCTACTGCCCTCAATAGCCTTGTCTCTCACCATGCTTCTGCATGCTCACTCCCTCCCTCTCGGACCTTTGCTCATGACTCCTTATTTCCAGAATGTTCTGCCTCTCTGCCCTATACCATGCAGCTCCAGTCATTCTTACAGTCTGAGCTAAAATGCCAACTCCCCAAGTAGACCTTCTTGATCCCTGTCCCCTGAAGGGGTCAGGTGTCTCCTTTGAGTTCCCCCATCACTCTTGTGGTAGTGCCTGCACAAAATGTGTTGATGGTCCCCTACTTCATGAGAATGGAGGGCAATGCGCATGCATTCATCATTGAATTCTCAGTGCCAAGAACGGTGGGGCTAGCACATAGTTGATGTCCAATATATTATTTAAGGAATGAATGAATGAAGCTTGCATGAGGTAGGGGGCTGGTGACATGTTTGGTGAGAACAGCAACATGGTGGGACTTGGCTGGTGGTAAATATTAATTATTACTATTAAAACAGATATTAATTGAGTAGCTACTGTGCATACCAGACTAGGCAAAGAGGACTAAGACCCTACCCATCCCCTTAGGTGGAAGACAGGCTGGAAGGCAGAGCTGAGATGAAGGAAGTGCTTGATGGGACTGTGAACCAAGAAGAGAGGCAGAGTGGATCGCCTGGGGAGAACTGGAATTAACCTGGGAGGGGAGTGAAGGCACGCTTACCCTGCCGATTCTCACTCAAAACACAGAACTTAGTGGCTTTGGAATCTTACATTATGACATTTGGCTAGTTCTTCCCTAAACTAGCGGGTGCAGACAGGGGCGTGAGAACTTGAGTTCCCGTTGGCTATGGCCTTGGTTCTCTTTAAATTCTTCACATATGTATCATTTCATTTTAATCCACACAACAGCCCTGGGAACAATCCCATCCCTATTTTATACAGGCACATGGCTCACAGTCACCGGTACAGAGCTGCCAGATTTGGAAAAACTAAACAAAATAAAACAGGATGTTCAGTTGCATTACAATTTCAGAGATAAACAATGACTTTTTTTTTTTTAAGTCTAAGGCTAGCCCATAACATATGTGGGACATAAGAGGGTGCTTCAAAGATTTGTGAAAAAATGGAATGAAAAGATAATGGAATTTTTTTATGGGCTTTTTGAAACTCTCCTTGTATTTAACACTAAAAGATTATTTGCTGTTTATCTTGAGGTCAAATTTATGGACTGTTTTTAAAATTGTATCTGGCAGTTCTATCCAGTTTTGGAACTTCCTTGTGGTTGTTTGTTTTTCCTCCTGAAAATAATTATCCTATAGATTTCTTGGGAGTCCTGGTGTGGCGCTGTGGGTTAATGCGCCAGACTGCAAAGCCGTTTGAACTGCAAGGTCGGCGGTTCAAGCTCACCAGCTTCTCCTCGGAAACCCTACATAGGGTCGCTATGGGTCGGAACCGACTCGACGGCACTTAACAACAACAACATAGATTTCTTGAGGTCCCATTATGTGTAAAGCGTTTACTTAAATGCTTTGCATAATTGTCTCCCGCAGTTTCTCTCATGGCCACGCGGTGTCGCCCTCGGCCCGTGGTACCCGGGGCAGCTGCTGGGGCGGCCGGGCGCGCGCGGCCCATTCATCACAGCGCGGCCGCGGCGCGTAGACAATGCGAGGATCGGCCCTTGGCCGCGCCCGCGCGGGTGTCGGTACAAAGGATGTGCTGTTAACACGTGTACGGTAATGGGCTCCCCCACAGTCTCTTCCCGTGCCGCCCGCTCTTGGCCTGACTGATGGCCCCAGCCATCCATCTAAATTATGTCACCAGGCATGAGCATCTCTGGCCAGTTCTTCCTGAGTCCTGGGGCCAGACTGGCCTGATGCACCCCGTCCTGGAGGCCCTGGGCACCTCTCAGTCTGGGAAGGTAGCCTCTTGTGGGTGAGCACCTACTGTGTGCTGGGCCTCAGATAGTCTCTGATTTTCCTGCAAGATGGTTTGGTGTATTAGCCCGTTTTGCAGAAGAGGAAACTGAGCCCTGGAGTTGGGAGATCTTTAATACAAGGGCACACAGCTCTGGCGGTTTGCTAGAGCTGGATTTTTTTTTTTTTTTTTTTAACTTTCTTACTGTTGTTAAGTACCATCGAGTCGGTTCCGACCCATAGCGACCGTGTATAAGGTTTCCAAGGAGCAGCTGGTGAACTTGAACCGCAGACCCTGCAATTCAAACGGCTTTGCAGTCTGGTGCATTAACCCACATAGCACCCTGTATAGGGTTTCCGAGGAGAGGCTGGTGGGTTTGAACCACTATTTTGCGGTGCAAACCGACCTGGTGGTCCAGTGCTTATCCTACAGCGTCACCCCAGGACTCCTTTATTAAATTATAATTCATTTATCATCTCAACCACCCATCCAAAGTGTACATTTCAATGGTGTTTAATGTTTTCAGAGTTGTTCAGCCATCACCATAAACCTATTTTAGAACATTGTCTGCACACCACCCCCCCACCCCCCCACCCCCATAAACCCCCTATATGCTAGCAATCACTCCCATTTTCCTTCCTGCCAGCCCCTGGCAACCACTAATTTACTTCCTGTCTCTGTGGACTTCCCTATTCTGAATGTAAGTCTATAAATGGAGTTATTCAGCCTTTTGTAATGGATCTTCTTTCATGTAGTAGAGTATTTTCAAGTTTCATCCTCATTGTGGTATGTATAAGAACTTAATTCATGAAATATTTTTTTTTATGGCTGAGTAGTATTCCAGTGTTTCAACAAACGGATGCAACCTTGGAAACACTCATTAATCTGTGCCAAGAAAACGGTGTTTTCTTGTGTGTGTGGTACTACTGGTTTCTTGTTCCGCACAGTTTTTTGCACTGAGTTCATTTGTTTGTGGCTTTTCTTTTCATTCCTGTTGTGTTAATATTTACGAAATCTTCTTGATTTTCCTGTTTTATTTTGATGTGCAGGTACAAGGTTGCCCTGTAATTTATGATTTTTTCCCCCTGTTTAAAACAATCTGTTTTATCTCAAAATCTACTTGACTTTCTTGCCATTTGGAAGTTCGTATCTACACTCTTCCCTCTTTTTGCTTTGTAGTTGACTTATTATGCACTGAAATCTCTGGCTCCATAGCTTCAGTCTTGTACGTTTACTTTACGTTAAATACTTGTCTATCTGGGTTGAGTTCTGGGTGGTGTTGTCATGTGTGGTAATCTCAGGTTGCTGTCTACTGTTATTGGTTCCCAGTCCAAAGGACACTAGCATATTTTGTAAAGTTGGTTGTTGTTGTTATGTGCTGTGGAGTTGGTTCTGACTCATAGTGACCCCGTACAGGGTTTCCGAGGCTGTAAATCTTTACGGGAGCAGAACAGCTGGTAGTTTCGAACTGCTGACTTTGCAGCTCGCAGCCCGATTCGTAACCGCTATGCTACCAGAGCTCCTTTTAATGTTGGCTTATCAGGAAATGTCCTAATTTTGCCACTGTATTTGAGAAAGAGCTTTGCTGGGTATATGGTTGTTAGTTGACAATTCTTAACTTTCAGAGTTTTGTATATATCATTCCATTGCCTTCTTGCCTGCATGGTGTCTGCGGAGAAATCAGAGGTTAGTCTTTTTGGTTCTCCTTTGTAGGTAACTTATTATTTTTCCCGAGCTGCTCTCAGGGTTTTTTCCTTCCTTGTCTTTGGTTTTGTAAAGTTTGATTATGATATAGCTAGTTGATTTTGTTTTGGCATCTATCCTGTTTGGGGTTCATTCAGCTTCTTGTATGCTTATCTTTTAATTTTTCATGATGTTAGGGAAGTTTTATTTCAACAACTCTGACAATTTTCTCTATGATTATTATTATCTCTTTCTGTTGTTGAAATCTGATCACATGTAAGTTGTTCCTCTTCATGGTGTCCCACAGAACTTTTAGAATTTCTTCATATATATATATATTTTCTCCTGACTATTCTTCTATCATACTAGTATAGCGAGATTTATCTTCAAGTTCACTAATTCAGGCTTCCATTGATTCAAATCAACTCCTTTGCCATTTCAGTATATTTCCATTTCTGAAATCTTAGTATTAATCTTCTGGATTTTGATTTGTAGATTTTGTGTTGTTTCACAGCTTTTTATTTATTTATTTTGACCATTTGTTCTTGTAGTGTTTTCCTGAATTCTTCTAATCAAGAAATTGAGCCAACTGACTGGAGGAAATTAATATTTGTGCCCATTGCAAACAAAGGTAACCATAAATAATGTGGAAATTATCAAGTAGTATCACTAATAACATGGTCCTGGTGTGGTGCTGCAGGTTAATGCGCTGGACTGCAAAGTCATTTGAACTGCTCCTTGGAAACCCTAAACAAGGTCACTATGGGTCGAAACCAACTTGATGGCACTTAACAACAACAACAATCACTAATAACAGATACAAGTAAAATTTTGCTGAAGGTAATTAAAAAATGGTTGCAGCAGTACATAGAGAGGGAGCTGCCAGAAATTCAAACTGATTCGGAAGAGTACATGGAACGAGGGATATCATTACTGATGTCAGATGGATGTTGGCTAAAAGTGGAAAATACTAGAAAGATGTTTACTTGTGCTTTATTGACTATGCAAAGGCTTTCAACTGTGTGAATCATAAAAGGCTGTAGACAACATTGAAAAAATTTGGAATTCCAGAACTCTTCATTATGCTCATGTGGAACCTGTACATACAACAAGAGACCCTTGTTCAAAGAGAACAAAGGGATACTGAATAACTTAAAATCAGGAAAGGTGTATCTTTTATCACACTTATTCAATCTGTATGCTGATCAAATAATCCCAAGAAAAGCTGTACTTATGAAAAAGAGTTTAGTATCAGGATTGGAGGAAAACTCATTTATAACCTTTGATACGCAGATGACACAACCTTATTCACTGAAAGTGAAGACGACTTAAAATACTTACTGATAAAGATCAAAGAGTCTAGCTTTCAGTATGGACTGCATCTCAATGGGAAGACAAGTTACCAACAATACCAGCAAACCTAAGCCATGGTATTTTCAATCACCGCATATGCACGTGAAAGCTGGACAATGAATAAGGAAGACTGGAGAACAATTGAGGTTTTTGAATTGTGGTGTTGGCAAAGAATATTGAAAGTATCATGGATTGCCAGAAGAATGAACACATTTGTCTTAGAACAGCCAGAATACTCCTTAAAAGCAACGATGGCAAGGCTTCATTTCACATATGTTGAACATGTTATCAGAAAGGACCCGTCCCTGGAATAGGGCATCATGCTTGGTAAAGTAAAGAGTCAGCAAAAAAGAGGAAGACCTCCCCCCCCTCCCCCCATAGATGGATTGAAACAGTGGCTGCAACAATGGGGTCCAACATAGGAAAATGTGAGGATGGTATAGGAACGGGCAGTTTCGTTCTGTTGTACACAAGGTCACTGTGACTTGGAATCACCTCAGAATACCAACAACAATATTCCATTGGCAAGAGCTACTACATTTTATTTATCCATTCATCAGCTGATGGCCATCGGATTCATTTTCACTTCTTGACTATTACAAATACTTCTGCTATGTGTAAGTTTTTGTATGGACCCGTGCTCGTCGTTTTCCTGGGTATATAACCAGAAATGGAATTGCTGGGTCATACAGCTCTGGTAGCGTAGTGGTTACGAATCGGGCTGCGAACCTTAAGGTCAGCGGTTCGAAACTACCAGTCGCTCTGCGGGAGAAAGATGAGGCTTTCTACTCCCGTAAAGATTTAAACCCTCGGAAACCCTGTACAGGGTCACTATGGGTCAGAACCGACTCGACGGCACTTAACAACAACAACAGCAACATGTGATATTATGTTTGACAGAAGGAGGAACTGCCAGACTGGTTTCCAAAGTGGCTGCGCTGTTCTACATTCCTACCAGCAGTCTATGAGAGTTCGGCTATCTCGACATTCTCACCGCTTATTACACTCTATCTCTTTCATTGAAGCCATCCTAGTAGATATGACTAAAGTCCTCAGGTGGTACAAACAGTTTGTGCTCAACTACTCTGGTAGCATAGTGGTTACAAATTGGGCTGCTAATCTCATGGTCAGCAGTTTGAAACTACCAGCTGTTCCATGGGAGAAAGATGAGGCTTTCTGCTCCTGTAAAGATTTACAGCCTCGGAAACCCTATGCAAGGTCACTATGAGTTGGAACCGACTCTATAGCACATAACAACAACAACAACAACTCCCCTTAAAGTTGGCAGTTTGAGCCCACCCACTGGTGTCACGATGGAAAGTTCTGACTATCTGCTTCTATAAAGACAACAGCCAAGAAAACCCTCAGGGCTGCCATGAGTCGGAATGGAATTAATGGCCACTGCGTTTACTGGGTGTGTGGGGTTTTCATTTGTGTGTCCTGGTGTGGCACTGTAGGATAAGCAATGGACTGCCGCTAATGGCTAGGTTCAAACCCACAAGCTGCTCCTCTGAAAGCCCATACATGGTCTCTGTGAGTAGGAACCTACTTGATGATACTTAACAGTGTCTAAAGATGTTGAGCATCTTTGCATAAGTCTGATAGTCCATTTGCATAGCTTCTTTGAATAAATACCTGTTCAGGTCCTTGGCCCATTTATAAATTGCATTGCTTGTCTTTTTTAATTGATCTTTATATATTTTGGTTACAAACACCTTATCTGGTATGAAACTCACAGGCATTCTCTCCCATTCTGTGGCTGTCTCTGGTTTTCAGTGGTATCACTTGCAGCACAAATGTTTCTAATGTTGGTGAGCTCCAGTGACTCTGTTTTTCCTTTGGTTCTTTTGGGTGTCGTATCTGAGGACCCAGCTCTGTGGGACTCTGAACATGGTACTTTTGCTTTCTGCTCTAAGATGAGGAGCTGGCCAGTCATCTCAGGCTGGCCTTGAGGTGGGTGAAAACTCCAGCTAGAACAGGATACCTGCAAGGGATGTGTCTTCACCCCTACATGACCGAGGCTCAGAGAGGTAAAGTCACTTGGCTGCATCAAACAGACTCATTTCAAGCATCAGCATGGATCTAGTTTCCAATTCTGTCCGGGTTATTGCTGTGTGTGTGTATGTGACTTGGGTAAGTCAATTGATGTGTCTGAGCCTCAGTTTTCTTATCTGTACAATAGGGATAGTCACATATAATCTGGAGGCTGTATATTACAGCCAAAATGCTCCTTATAGTTGAGGATGGTGAGATTTTGTCTCATGTACTTTCAATGAGTCATCAAGAGGGACCAATTCCTGGAGAAGGTAAATAGAAGGCCAGTGAAAAGAGGAAGACCCTCAGTGAAGTAGTGGCTATAACAGTAATGATTGTGTGGATGGCCAGGTAGTGTTTCTGTTGGTCATTGGATGGCTATGAGTTGGAACCAATCTTGAGAGGTGGTTGCAAGGATGCAAGTGCATAAGGATGCTTAATGAAGGAAGATGTGAGGGAAGGGGACTGGAGTGTCCTCAAGGAGAACCCCCACTTCCCATCCCCACCCCCAGCACCATGCTAGGCTCTGGACTTAGGAAAACCCAGCAGAACCGATCCTAGGGTTCCCTGACATTCTCGTGTGAATGAACATCTTCTGGATCCTGGAATCAAAACATCATTTCTTTCTGTCTTACAGAAAACTTTGAGGCAACAGAGCAAACTGAGAAATGCTAGACTGTCCGACTAGGGGCTAGGGAACGGGGCTCAGCAGCCATCTCTCGGAGGGGGCTCAGAGGTGGGTGAAAAGTCCACTGGGAAAAGACATCTGCTGAACATATGTTCTCACTCCCATGACTGAGGCTGAGAGAGGTAGAACCACTTGACTAGGATCACACAGCCTTCTCTTAAGGAGCAACATGAAGAAGGGCCCTTTCCTCCAGGTCTGAGACCACTCTGGTGTTGCCTGGGACATATCCAGGATGGTGACCTTCGGGGTGACCCTGCTTCCACACACCTCCTCTTCACCTGTACAAGGGGGGGGGGTCTTTGGTTTCTGGTTTTGCGGTGAGGATGGAAAAAGGGTTGAAGAAGAGCAGAGCAACAAGCACACAGCCCTCCTTCTATTTCTGTGATTGTCATCAAGTGCAGACGGAGAGCCACACTGGGACCACCGGAGTTTCCAGGGCAGTGGGACACTGAGAATGAAGATGCAGGAAATGGCTTTGGCCCCGAGGCCTCAGGTGGCATTGCAATTACCCAGTGCGGAGTTGCTGGGCACGAGGGGAACTTGGGTCACCGTTGTGCTGACCCCATGCTGCGGTGGGCCAGTCTTGATGATGGATCAGGCAGGATGGGTCCCAGAGCCTGCACTGCACTGCGGGGCGTCCCCATGGAGGGCTTGACCCCACCTGCTCCCGGACAGACTGACAAACAGGAGGGCAAACCCATGTCCAGCCTTACTGGGAAGGATTATGTATTTCTGGTTGGCCTGCCTCCTGCCTCCAGTGTCCCTCTGGGAATTTCTTTCCTCTCTGCTGGTCCTGTGTTTCCTCACTGGGTGGCTCCTAGCAGGTGCTCAGGTAATCCCTTAGGGGAATGAGTCCATGTTGTCTTTCCAGAGTTGAGGGTGAAGCTATTAGATGAAATCCATTGGCCACCTCTTTGAGCGTCCTTGAGGTGATGAGACCCCAGATGCCAGATCTATGGACTGAGCTTCAAACCCCACCATGTATTCTTGTCTCTGTGACTTTATGTGGAGACTGGGTAGATATGGCTCGGTGTAGAGATGAGGGGGCAGGATCTGGATTTGAATCTCACTCCACAGCTTTCTAGTCAGGTGAGCTTGTGACTGCTTTGAGACTTAGTCGTGTCCTCTGTAAAATAGGGACACTAGTGGTGCCTGCCTTGTGGTGTGTTCATGAAGATGCACAGGGTGATTACAAGTCAGGAGGGTGGAATGCTGTTGCCATGCCTGTGGTAAGAATTCAATAACCATTCCAGGCTACTGTACCTCATATGTGGTCACCTCCTGTCTGTCGGTGGTTTGAGTGCTGCTATGATATTGAACAGGGTTCAGCAGAGCTTCCAGACTAAGATGAGGAAGAAAGGCCTGGTGATGGAGTTCTGAACTGGTCATGAGGATGACACAGGATTGATCAGCATTTCATTCCATTCTGATGGGATCATCAGGAGTTGGGTCTGACTTGAGGGCAGCTATCAGCAAGAACAATATTGTTATCCCAGTGGGGAAGGCTGTAGATGGAGATCGTGGTGTGGGGATGGTTAAAAGACTCAGCCTGCTTTTCTATCTCCTAGCCACTTGCTTTCTCAAACCTCAGTTTCTTCATCTGTAAAACGGAACCAGTCTAAGCATTTACTTGATGAGATCCAAACAGTTTGGAATGGTTTCTGAAGATGAAATCTTCATGAAGCAGAGAGCCTCCTCTTTCTTTCACAGAGCAGCTGGTGGGTTCATACTTCCGGCATTGTGGCTGGCAGTTGCTAAGTGCTGCCGAGTTGGTTCTGACCCATAGTGACCCTGTATAGGGTTTTCAAGGAGCAGCTGGTGAGCTTGAACTGCCAACCTTGTGGTTCAAACTGACTTTGCAGTCCAGCGCATTAGTCCACAGCACCACACCAGGACACCATGTGGTGGTACAGTAAATGGTTAGTATTGATGAAGGAGGAGGGGGAAGCGAGAGAGAAAACAAATGACCGTAGTTTGGTGTGGACCCAGGGCACTGGGAGTCTGTCCATGACAGGTGTGAAGATGCCTCTGTGCCCACAGGGGGTGCTCCAGGAGACTGCCCCAGAGAGGACCTTGGCGGTCCATGGTGACTGTGTTGAGTTGGGAATGGAACCACTAAGACATTTTCCACAGTCAACAGGAGACACAGATTAATGAACTGAAGAACAATAGAAAGGGTGTTTGTTTGCTTGTTTTATTTGGAGTCAAAGTCTGTGTTTTTAGAGCTTACCAATTAACCAAGCAAGCAAGCCACTGCCATTGATGAGATTCCGACAGATAGCAAGCTGGCAGGACAGAGTAGAATTGCTCCACGGTGTTTCCAAGGCTGTCAGTCATCACAGATGCAGACAAACTCATCTTTCTCTGGTGCAGTGGATGCTGGGTTGGGACCACCAACCTTTTGGTTAGCAACTCAATGTTTAATCCCCTCAGAAGGGCAGTGCTTAGGTTCCAAAAAAATCCTAATCAAACCCACTGCCATTGAGTGTAATTGATTCACAGAAACCGTACAAGACAGAGTAGAGCTACTCCATTGGGTTTCCAGGATTGTAATACTTTTTATGGAAGCAATTGTTGTTAAGTGCCCTGGAGTTGGTTCTGACTAATAGCAACCCTGTATCAGGTTTCCGAAGAGCAGCTGGTGTATTTGAACTGCTGACCTTGTGGTTCCCAGTCCAGTGCTGATCCTACAGTGCCACATCAGGAAGCAGAATGCCTTGTCTTCCTCCCTTGGAGTGGCTGGTTAGCAGTTGAGTGCTTAATCCCTGTGCCGCCAGGGCTCCATCCTCTGTAACACGTGACAGGGAAGATGGAGGTTCGTAGCGTGGACGTGACTCTCCTATGGTCACACCGCCTGCAGTGCTGTAGCCCAGTGGTGTCACTAGGGAAGTAGAAGAGATGTGGCCCCACTGGGTGACATTGTCAGAAAGGGTGGCACCAAAAGTTTTTTTGTAGTGTTTCAGCAGAAATTTAATTATCTTTTTATATAAAATATCCCTGTAGTCAGTTATAACATCAGAAAAAATTTTCATAATAAAACTTTAGGTAGGCGCAGCACTGGACTGAGAACCACAAGGTCGGCAGTTCAAACACACCACCTGCTCCTCGGGAACCCTCTAAGGGATGCAATGAGTCATAGTGCGGTTGATGGTACTTAACAACAACAATGGTTCTTTGCTAAGCGCTGTCATGACTACCGGATTACATGAGACTTCGAGTCACGTGGGTCCGTCTGCACGCCTTACAAACATGCGCCTGCTGTTTTTGTTGCTGGCTGCGGGTGTTTTTATAGTCACTGACTTTGTCACATTTTGGGGTGTTTTAGCGCCAAGATTGTGGTAAGTAGTATTTCTGAGCCTATATCGATAATTTTGGTGAGAATGAAGTAGTAATTAAAGGAAAGGAGGGAGAAGCATGAAAAAAAAAGTGGCTTCTGCTCAGTTACTAATAATGTAACTAATAATGTTATAATTCAATGTAGAAAGATTTTACAGAACAGTTTTGTGGTTAGTATTCATATAATTTAAGAAACACTAAGGAGCTCTGGTAGCGTAGTGGTTACGAATCGGGCTGCGAACCTTAAGGTCAGCGGTTCGAAACTACCAGCCGCTCCGCGGGAGAAAGATGAGGCTTTCTACTCCCGTAAAGATTTACACCCTCGGAAACTCTGTACAGGGTCGCTATGGGTCGGAACCGACTCGACAGCACTTAACAACAACAACAACAACATTTAAACAATTTACTGCTGTGTTTATCACATATTATTCTAGGATTAACAATGATATTAAACATGACTAAGGTATTCCGTAAGGAGCTCTGGTAGTGTAGTGGTTACAAATCAGGCTGTGAACCTTAAGGTCAACAGTTCGATACTACCAGCTGTTCCGCAGGAGAAAGATGAGGCTTTCTGCTCCTGTGAAGATTTATAGCCTCAGAAACCCTGTACAGGGTTGCTATGGGTCAGAACCAACTCAACGGCACATAACAACAACAACAAGGGATTCTGTGGAGTCCTAGTGTGGCACTGTGGCATAATACGTTAGATCACAAGGTTGGTTTGCACCACAAGGTCGGCGGTTCAAACTCACCAGCCACTCCTTGGAAACCCTATACAGGGTTCCTATGGAGTTGTAACTGACTTGATGGCACTTCACAACAACAACAACAACAACAAAGGGATTCCATCTGATCTGGTAGGGGAGGAAGGCTGGTGGGGGGGGGGAGTGACACTAGGAGTTACTGCCCTGGGTGGTACCACAGTAAGCATCAGCACTGGTAGGTGGTTCTTTCTACATCCAAGTCCTTATAGTGCACCACCGAGACTGAAGTGATCAAGATGCTCATTCAAAACACAACAGCTGGTATCGGTGACAAGAGGAGCCGTTTGCCTGGCACTGCTCTTCTGCATCTCTTGTTATTGTTGTTGTTAAGTGCCATCAAGTCAGTTACAACTCACAGTGACCCTGCTTAGGCTTTCCAAGGAGCTTCTGGTGAATTTGAACCACCGACCTTGTGGTTCAAACCCACCTTATGGTCCAGTGCTTATCCTACAGTGCCACACCAGGATTCTATACCTAGGGTGATTAAATTTGACACCGACTTTCAGGGGCTTCAAACGGAATGTCTAGGCAGGTTCCATTGAGACTTGGGAAATGATTCCTCATTCCCGCCGTTATCCTATGAAGAACTGAGCAGAACAAACATTCATCTCCTGTGTTTTTACTAACTACCTACTGAGTGTCAGGGTCTGAGAGGAGGTGGAAATCCAGAGGCTTAACGAAGAAAATCTCTTCCTGAATCAAAAAATACTCTTGCTGCTTCATCCTCATGGAACTCAATGTCTAACAGGGAAGACAGTCTTACTCATAGTTCATCAGAACCCAGGTGGGTCAGAGGTACCATTGAAGCAAGCTGAGGAGGGTCTGGGGGAACTGTCAGACCAACTTGAGGGCCAGGAAGACACCCTGAAGGAGGTGATGCCTGAACAAAATCTCAAGAAAGAAGCTAGAATTTACCAAGTGTGGAAGAGGATGGGGTGGGATTCCAGGTGGAATGACATTTGCAAAGGCTCAGAGATATAAGACTTTATGGAAAGCCATTGAAAATGTACCTGGCAATGAAGTGGAAGACAGATGCAGAGATGGAGGAGGTAGACAACCTAGCAGAAATCAAAGGAAGGAGTTTAGGTTTTATCTGGTGGCTAATGGGGAGGCAAGGAAGGGTTTAGAGCACCAGTGTGACTTAGCGATATTTGCTTATTTTTGAGAGTTCCCTCTGGCGGCTATGAATAGAAGGAGTGTGAGCAGAGGCAAGGGGACCAGTAAAGAGATGGCTTCAGTAGTAGAGATGCAAGCCATTAAATAACAATCATTTCAATCTTTATGACTTACTGTGTACCGGGTACTGTTCTAGGCATTCTAGACTTACTGAATCCTCAAAACATCCCTATGAGCCAAAGTGCATGTAAAGCTCTAAACTTGGGTCCTGGCATATGGTAAGCATCCAATAAATTATCTACAGAGTATTAGCAATAGGCATTCCATGGACTTCCAGAAGAACCAACAAATCTGTGTTGGAAAAAGTACAGCCAGAATGCTCTTTAGAAGCAAGAATGGTGAGACTTTATCTCTAATACTTTGGACATGTTATCAAGAGGAACCAGTGCCTGGAGAATGACATCTTGTTTGATAAAGTGGGCAGTCAGTGAAAAAGAGGAAGACCCCCAATGAGATGAATTAGCACAGTGGAAGCAGTAATATGGGCTCAAACCTATCAACAATTGTGAAGGTGGCATAGGACCGGGCAGTGTTTTGCTCTGTTGTGCATTGAGTCTCTACACGTCGGAACTGACTCAATGGCACCCAACAACAACGTGTGGTTCACCCCATTTTGCAGATGAAGATTGAGGCTCAGAGAGTTTGAGTAACTTGGTGTCGTGGATACTGTGATGCACAGCTCTGATCCAACTGCAGGAAGGAGGGATTGTGGGGACTGTCTCAGCTCAAGAAAATGGCTTCACCCAAGGTGCCCACATCCAATGACTGATCCATGAAAGATTTCAACTCCTTTTCCCAACTTGGGACAGCTCTGAAGGGTCATCCCAGCCCCAGAGCTTTCCATGGATCAGCTGAGACCGCTCCTGGGTCTTCTGCTGAGCATCTACTCAGCTTCTCTTTCAGCCCACCCTTACTTCCTCCTCCCTTCCGTGGGTGTTGATCCTTAGAGTGCTTCCTAATAATCACTTTACATGCTAAGCTGCATCCCAGTAACCGTTCCAAGATACGTGCCCCAAATGGTGCAACCGGTAATCAGCAGAGCCCAGGAACAAATGCTGTCGACTCATTTGACTTAGAAAACTCCAGTTTTCCTTCATGTCACTCTGCCTTGATCAAGTCTTTTGGAGTCTCTGAATTTTGGTTTCCTTGTTGCAAAGCGAGGGCATATGAGTGTGTTTTAGTCCAGTTATGCTGAGTAGCAAGCATTTCCACAATCTCAGTAGCTTCCAAATGTAGGGTGACCAACTTGCTCAGGTTTGCTTAGGACTTTCTTGAGCTTTCAAGTCCTCTCCCATCAAGTTGATCACAACTCACAGTGACCCTGTATGGGGTTTCTGAGACTATCGATCTTTACAGGAGCAAAAAGCTTTGTCTTTCTCTTGTGGAGCAGCTGGTGGGTTTGAACTGCTGACTTTGAGATTAGCAGCCCAGTGTTTATTGTACAAAGCCACACCAGCACATCCCAGGAAATCCCTCAGTCTCAGGCAAACCAAAGAATTGACTCAGTTTTCTAGTCCCTGAGTGGTGCAAACGGCTAAGGAACTTGATTGCTTACTAAAAGAATTGGAGGTTCAAGTCCACTCAGAAGCACCTCAGAAGAAAGGTCTGCAGTTCAGCTTATGAAAAACAAGCCATTGAAAACGCGATGGAGTACAGTTCCACTCTGCCACACTTACAGACACCATGAGCTGGGGTTGAGTTTGGTTTGGTTTTGGTCCCAGGTTTGAAACTCGAAAGTCATGTGTGCTAGGAATCCTTCCAATCCTTGGAAAACCAGAAGAGTTGGTTATTCTTATCAATGAGCAAGTTTTATTTTTCACATATTGTATGTCCATGATGTATATACATCATGTTATCTCTCGGCTGTGCTCTTCTTCAAATGGGTTTTATTCACAGCTTAGATTGATGGAGCAGCACTTCTCTGGGACATTGGTGGCCTGGAGGCAGAGAACAAAGAAACACGGAGAAGCTGGTATTAATCTTGTGGATTTTATTCTTGTGATTTAATAGACCTCATGAGTACAACTGCCCCTTTGGGTTTTCTTGACTACAACCTTTATGGAAGGAGATCGCCAAGCTTTTCTTCCACAGTGCCACTGAGTGGGTTCAAACAGCCAACCTTTTGTTTACCAGTATACTGTTTGTGCCACCCAAGGAGTGCCAATCACATCTGCCCACCAATCACTTTTGCAAGCCACCTGCCCTGAATGAGCAGAACCTCCATCAGGAGTAGCACCCCGGGATATAGCTCTGCAGTATTGGGGTGCTGCTTGGAGGATGCAGTCTAGGACATCATCAAAACCAGAGAGGGCTTCCTGGGAACATCCGAAGTCTCCTCTCATAGCTGGAGACCTTCTCCACATCTGCAATCCTCCGCTCTGCTGATGATTTGAAGCAGTGGCTAATTTGACAAGCCTATTGGAGTCCCGCGATTGCATTTGACTTTCTGACTGCTGGCAAAAGATCAACTCCCTTTTGGTTGTGCAACTTACAGTTGGATTGCCTAAGGCCATCACCCGATTGGATGTTCACAATGTTGCCGTGTAAATTGTCTAATAAAGTAATAAAGGAAGGGACTTGCTAAATGATTTGTCTTTTAACAATTGTAATGGGATTTTTATTTTTTTCTTGGGTAACATTGTTTTATGTTAGAATGCAAAAATTACTACCCATAATTAGAATAATTTCCATTCAAATCTCTGCCAGTCCCCTGACAGATTTGCTGACTTACGCCATGTCGGGCACGTCAGCTAATAAAATGGAATCAAATGAAAAATTTTAAAAATACAGTCAGGTTTTGAGCGGAAGAAAAGATTGCCCAAACCATATTTGCCTCAAAGGGAAGAGAAAAGAAGAGGGAAGAAAAGGGGAAAAGCAGCCAAAGGAAGTTGGGAAGAGAAAATACAAATATCCACACCCATTCCTATCAAGTCGATTTCGACTCATGGTGATCCCGTATGTGACAGAGTGGAACTGCTCCATGGGATGGCTTTTGCCTGTCATCCGTACAGAAGCAGATTGCCAGGCATTTATTCTATGTACTGCTGGGTGGGTTTGAACCCCCAAACTTCAGTCTTGTGTTGCTATTAGTTCCCCTCAAGTTGATTTTGACTCATGATGACCCCACATGTGCACAGTGCTCCATAGCATTTCCAAGGCTGTGACCTTGCAGAAGCAGATCACAAGGCCTGTCTCTTGAGGGCAACTCTGGGAGGGTTTGAACAACCAACTAGCAGAAATGCTAGTAGTTCAGTGCTTAAACATTTTTGAGAGCAAGCTATTTACTTCATCCAGGGAGCATCTTAAAAGAGAAACAAACAAACATAAAATAAACAACAGCAAAACCTCCACTGAATCCTAGAAACCCTATATAGGGTGTCCAAGACTGTCAATCTTTATGGGAGCAGAAAATCTCATCCTTCTCCTGCAGAGCAACTGGTGGATTTGAACCACTAACCTTGTGATTAGCAGTCCAGTGCTCATCCCACAGTGCCACCAAGTTTCCTTAGAATAGAAAAGGCACTGCAAGATAAGCACTGAACTGCTAACCATAATGTCAGTGGTTCAAACCCACCAGTTGCTCCTCAGAAACCCTTTAATGGCACCTAACAACTTAGCTTCATTAGAGAAAGAGCAGAAGACGCACTGTGGCATTCTGCTGGGATGGCTGCAAGCCTGGCAGGCCACAGGCTAACCTTGATTCCTCTCTAGTTCTGAGTTTCACTTCATTCAGGGCAACCAAGCGGATCTTCTTCATATTTGATTTTCATCATATAGACATGTATATGCATCTATATAGTCCCCAAAGCTGTCATCTAAATAAACTGGGAAAGTAGGCAGTGAGCAACTCATAATCTACCAGGCAGCCTGTGCCAGGAGCATGAGGACAGGCAGGTGAAGCTCTGGGGTGAAGCTGTTTATCGAGAAAATAGTTTCTGATTCTCAGACAGACCAGGAAGAGAGGCTACTCAACTGTTGCATGATTGCATCTGACTTGAATGTGAGAGAAGTTGCTGGCTGCTGGCTAGAGCTCCTAGGTGGAGAATGGAGACTGTCTTCATGCAGACAGTGGAGGGAACATCCAACCCTCCCCTTGTCTCACGATGCCCACCGTGCACTGGTGACAGCCTGCTTGTCCTAACTGGGTCTGGAATCTTGTTCTAGGCAGGATGGCTGTGTGCCTGATCTGGGATGTGTGAGTGGAGGCCACAGGAAAGGGAGCATGTGGGAGAATGATCACACCACAGAGGGAAAGAGATGCCATGGAGAAATGGCAGTGAAGCTCATGAATATTCTGGGCACTGGTACCCACAGCCAGTGCCAACCCAGCTCCTGATTCATCAATATTACAAATTGGCAGAGTAGTGACTAAGCTGTCAGCAACTTTAATTTTGACCTAAGTCCAAGGGATTACAATGGAGGTATTTCCCAGGGATACCCGGCAAGAATGCAGGACAGCGCTTTCTTTCAAGGGCAGAGACTGGAGAGCTTATATGACTTGGCTCTGGGAGAGTTGACCTCAAGGCTCAGAAGCTCCATGAAAGTGCTCTGTGTCCTCAGGGAAGACCAAGTGCTAGTAAAGTAAAGGGTTCGATAAAATGAGGGAAATCTTCCATGAACCATGGCCTCAGACCTCCCAATGACCATGAAGATGATACAGGACCAGGTGACATTTCATCTTGTTGTACACAAGGCTGCCGTGATTTGGAACAGACTTGGTGGCACCAAACAGTAACAACCACCTTGACCAAAGTCTGACCATCCCTGGGTGATTAAGAAGAGAGAATGTGAGCACCTGTTATGTGTCAGTCATCTCAGAACAGCAATTTTGCAGAGGAAGAATGATTGCTCCATTTTACAGATGAGGAAAACTGAGGCTTAAAGCAAGGGCAGGTGGTTGTCTAGGTCAGGGATGCTGCTGCTGACACTGAAGCCCAGTATGACTTTCAGGCATCAGTTTCCTTACCTGTCAAATGGAGATAATGACTAAAACTTTTTTTTAAAGTTTTTTAGTGCTAATTGGGTGAAGGTTTACAGTGCGGATCAGTTTTCCATTCAATAATTCATACACATTTTGCTTCATGTCTTTGATTGCAGTCCTCACGATGCAACATCTCGTATCTCACTTTCTTCCTGTGTTTCCCATTTGCATTTCTCCTTCTTTCCTTAGCCTTCTGGACTGTGTACTTGGATAAATGCTGGCCTTTTGATCTCAAGAAGTGCATATTTTCCTAGTGTTAATGTTCCCCTTACATACCTGCCTACTGTTTGGCTTAGAACACTTACTGACGAAGATCAAAGACTACAGCCTTCAGTATGGATTTTACCTCAATGTAAAGAAAGCAAAAATTCTCACAACTGGACCAATAAATAACATCATGACAATGGAGAAATGATTGATTGAAGTGGTCAAAGACTTTATTTTGCTTGTATTCACTATCAACTCTCAAGGAAGCGGCCGCCAAGAAATCAAAATGATGCATTCATTGTATTAGGCAAATTTGCTGCACAAGACCGCTTTAAAGAGCTCAAAAGCAAATAAATTTAAGTTTGAGGAGTAAGGCATGTGTGAATCAAGCTATGGTATTTTTAATGGTCTCATATTCATGTGAAAGTTGGACAACTAATAAGGAAGACTAGAAAAGTTGATGCATTTGAGTTATGGTGTTGGTGAAGAATATTGAGAGTACCATGGACTGCCAGAAGAGCAAACACATTTGTGTTGGAAGTACAATCAGAATGCTCCTTAGAAGCAAGAATGACCAGACATTGTCCTTCATACTTCAGACAGATCATTAGGAGGGTCCAGTACCTGGAGAAGGTCACCATACTTGGTAAAGTGGAGGGTCAGCAAAAAATAGGAAGCCCTCCATACAATAAGATGGATTGGCACAACGGCAGTAGTAATGTTGTTGTTGTTAGGTGCCATCGAGTCGGTACCATCTCATAGCGACTCTATGCACAACAGAACACTGCCCAATCCTGAATTGCTCGCAATCGTTGCTACAACTGAGCTCATTGTTGCCACCACTATGCCAATCTATCTCATTGGGGGTCTTTCTCTTTGTCTCCGACTCTCCACTTTACCAAATGTGATGTCCCTCTCCAGTGACTGGTCCCTCCTGACAGTATGTACGAAGTATGAAAGACGAAGTCTGGCCTCTAAGGAGCACTCTGGCTGCACTTCTTCCAATGCAGATCTATTGGTTCTTTTGGCAGCCCATGGCACTTTCAATATTCTCCTCCAACACTCAATGCATCAATTCTTCTGAGGTCTTCCTTATTCACTGTCCAACTTTTGCATGCATATGAGGTTATTGAAAATGCCATGGCTTGTGTCAGGTGCATCTTAGACTTCAAACTGACATCTTTGCTCTTCACCACTTTAAAAAGGTTTTATGCAGCAGATGGACTCATGCAATACATCATTTGACTTCCCCACTGCTGCTCCATGAGTGTTGATGGTTGATCCAAGCAAAATGAAGTCTTTGACAACTTCAATCTTTTTCCCGTTTATTATGATGTTATTTATTGGTCCAGTGGTGAGGATTTTTGTTTTCTTTACAATGAGATGCAATCCATACCGAAGGCTGTGGTCTTTGATCTTTATCAATAAGTATTTTAAGTCCTCTTCACTCTCAGCAAGCAAGGTTGTATCATCTGCACATCGCAGGTTGTTAATGAGTCTTCCTCCAATCCTGATGTCACACTTTTCTTCATATAGTCCAGCTTCTCTGATTATTTGTTCAGCATACAGGTTAAATAAGTATGGTGCAAGTACACAGCCCTGGCATATACCTTACCTAATTTTAAACCATTTGGTGTTCCCTTCTTCTGTTTGAACAACAACCTCTTGGTCATAGGTTCCTCATGAGCACAAGCAAGTGATCCAGAATACTCACACTTCACAATGCTGCCCATAGCTTGTCATGATCCACACAGTTGAAAGCCTTTGCATAGTGGCAGCAGCAATGGGCTCTAACATAACAATTGTGAGGATGGCCCAGTACCGGGCAGTGTTATGTATAGTGTCACTATGAGTTGGAACTGACTCAGTAGCATCTGACAACAACAATTGTTTGACTTGAAATTGAGTTCAGCCTCAGACTTGAAGAGTGACTTAGGGCCATAGTCTTAGGGGTTCTACCAGTCCCTATCAAACCAGTAAGACTGGTTTGTTTTTTTAAAGTTTGAATTTTGTTCCACATTTTCTCCCACTCTATCCAGGACCTTCTAATGTGATCCCTTTCAGAATAGTTGGTTCTTCTGGTCTCAGGGCCATGGAGGCCAATGTTTTTGTGGGTCCTTAGTCTGTTGGACTCATTGTTCCTATACATCTTCTGTTTCCTACCTTTTCTTTGCTTTGGATAGGAAGAGACCCATAATTGTAACTTAGAAGGCTTCTCACGAGCTTTGAAGACTCCATTGCTATTTACCAAGGTCTTTGATGACCACCACTTTGGAGGAACTTCATAAAAATGAAATAAGAGACTGAGCTTGGCAGTGCTTTGGAGAGCTCTTAGGTTCTTTGGGGGGAGAGTCTTGAGAACCTGGCTTAAGCATAGCTCCATTTGGCATCATCTATCTGGGATGTAGAGACATTTCTTCTCATTTCCTGTCCTCAGTGGTCAGGTGATCAGGAAGGAACAGGATGTCCATCTTGTAGATGAGGAGACTGAAACTGTGAAAAGTAAAATATCTGGCCCCAAATTCAACAGCCTGGTAGTGGCAAGGTCACAGTTGAGTTGGCCAGGTGAGGAGGGTAGGAGATATGGGTGTACTTTACGGGTCAGAGCTGGGTAGTCATGGGCAGAAAGCTGACAGACTCCTCTCTCTGAACAATGAAGTTTTGCTTTAAAAGGGAGAAGGAAAGATGACCCCCTGTTCTCTCAGTCTCTCTCTCAACCTCTATTATTGTAACGACAAATAAAAGCAGGAGACTCTCTTTTTGCTTTGTTTTGGTTTTAACCCTTTCAAAACCCAAGTGTGGAATTAGTAGCAAGTGACTACTGCAAAGCTTATACCCATTGAAGGCAAAGGTGATGGTTGGTCTGAAATGAAATATTTATTAAGCTCCTACTGTATCCTAGGAGCCATGGTGTGGAGCTGTAGGATCAGCACTGGATTGCAAACCACAAGGTCAGCAGTTCAAACTCATGACCCACTCTTTGGAAACCCTAATAGGGTCGCTATGAGTTGGAATGTACTCGATAGCACTTACCAACAACAAAAACCGTAAATCAGGTCCTGTTCTGTGGTGGTAGGGACAGATGGGAGGGTTGACCTTTTATCAAAGAGCTCACAACCTTAGCATTTTGAGACACTGGACTTCAAGTAGCCTGTCAAATGACCCTCCCACTTGAGAGATATGGAAACTCCAACCCAGAAGGGTGAAATGATTTCCCCATGGTCCCTCAATCATTGTCACATACACAGGAGAGAAATAGTGTACAGTGGTGAGTCATCAGGCTCTGAAATAGGATTGCTGAGTACATCTGGGCTCTTAACACTTCTTAGCTGTGTGACCCTTGACAAATGACTCAACCTTTCTGAGCCTCATTGCCTTTTGCTAGAGGATGAGAGTAAATTTTGCTAGCAGTGGGGAGATGTTCTGATTCTGGACTGTCTGACTCTTGGTCTCGTATGAACTTACTCATTCCTGTGGGCTTTTGACAAAGATTTGATGCAAAATGAATGACACTGAAATGAATAACATCTTCAGGTCAAGGTTCAAGCGAGACATCTGGTTTCCTAATTTAAATAGAACTCTTGCAATTTGCATTTTCAGGGTTTTCTGTGGGGGAAAGATGGCTAGATCCTAAGAGGGGTCTTCGGTACCAGCTACATTGAACACACAAAGGCTACCAGTGGTATGAAGGATTTGCTAGGGACGAAGCTTGGCTTAGAGAGAATCAGGAAAATGGGTGTTGATTTTGTGGTACAATAAACCTGCCCATGACTAATATTTGACATAACATATGTGCTATATTTTGACCAAACAGGGCACCATTATTTTCTCTATTGGGAGCTAGAAAAATGGTGACCAGAGGGGCAGAAGAGTGTGGATACAGCTTCCTAACATCTACCTCAAAGGGCTGTAATGAGGTTTAATGAGAGAATCTGGGGCAATTGCTTAATGCTTTACATGTTGTTTTTGTTGTCAGGTGCTGTCAATTTAGCTCCAACCTATAGTGATCCTATGCACATCAGGATGAAACCGCTGAAGCTGTTTTTGAATTATCTTCAGCAAAATTTTACATAAATGGCAATGATATCGCTAAATGATTTTTGCATTCTGTTTGGTCACCTCTTGTTGGAATGGGCATAAATATGGATCTCCCAGTTGATTTGCCATGTAGCTGTCTTCCAAATTTCTTGGCATAGACAAGTGAGCACCTCAAGTGCTGCCATCAGTTCTACGGAAACATTTCAATTTGCATTCCATTGATTTCGGGAGCCTTGTTTTACACCAATGTCTTCAGTGCAGCTTGGACGTCTTCTGTTAGTACCATTGGTTTCTGATCATATTCAAGAGCTACCTCTTGAAATGGTTGAACATTGATGAATTCTTTTTGAGATAGTAACTCTCTGTATTCCTTTCATCTTCTTTTGGTGTTTTTTGTGTCATCCAATATTATACCCATGTTGTTATTGTTAAGTGTCGATGAGTCAGTTTTGATTCATAGTGATACTATATAGGGTTTCTGAGGAGCAGCTGATGGGTTTGAATGTTGACCTTGCGGTTCAAAGTCCAGTGGTGATCCTACAGTGCCATACCATAGAATACTTCATATTATAACCTGGAGCTTGAACTTTTTCTTCAGTTCTTTCAGCTTGAGAAATGTTGAGTATGTTCTTCCCTTTTGGTTTTCTAATTCCAGATCTTTGCATATTTCATTATAATACTTGACTTTGTCTTCTTGAGCTGCAACTTGGAAATTTTCTGTTCAGCTTTTTTACTTTGTCATTTCTTCCAGTTACTTTAGCTTCTTGGATCTCTGGTAGCATAGTGGTTACGAATCGGGCTGTGAACCGCAAGGTTAGCAGTTCGAAACTACCAGCTGCTCCGCAGGAGAATGATGAGGCTTTCTGTTCCCATAAAGATTTACAGCCTTGGAAACCCTGTTCAGGGTCGCTATGGGTTGGAATTGACTTGATGGCACTTAACAACAACAACAACAACAATGCTCAAGAGCAAATTGCAAAGTCTCTTCTGACATTCCTTTTGGGTTTTTCTTTCTTTCCTGTCTTTTGCTTTCTTCATGTATGAAAATACCTTTCACATACTAAGTGAAAATGTGAGCTGTTAATGTTATTTTCATCAGTGGTGAAGCCAAAAACCCTCTGCTGTGGAGTCAATTCGGACACAGAGACCCCTTCAGGACCAATTACAACTGCTCCACAGGGTTTCTGATGCAGATTGCCTCAGTCTTTCTCCGTGGAATGGCTGGTGGGGTTGAACCACTGATCTTTATCTTTCAATTAGCTGTCCAATGCTTAACTCACTGCACCACCAGGGCCCCTTCACCTGTGTTTGTCCATTACTGAAAAATATCCCTAGGCTCTAGATGAAATTGGAATGCAGATTTCCTCAGGATGAATCAGGAAAACAAAATCTTCTCTATGTATTTGAAGCAGGAAGATATTTAATACAGGGAATTGGATATCTAGAAAACAAATGAAAGTGAAAACTCTGGGTATTCGGTGTGTGCAGAGGTAAAGCACATTACCACTGATCCCCCCAGCACCATACAGCACCAATGTGGGAGATTCATGAGAGAACTCCCAGAGGATGCTGGGAGAATCCCAGGTCTGCCTTCTGCCAAGCCCACAATAATAATGTCTGCCCTCTTGCTCTTGAAATCCTGTGTGAACACTTCATGTTGGTAGAACCTGAACTGAAACTCTACTGTCAAGGGCATGAGGCAAATGTAGTTTCATGGGTTCCAGATCCCCGTGATACAAGGGAACACCTGAAAGGGTGCTGTCACATAACTTGGCTCATCATTTTGTGGTCATTCCATCACCCAATGGTTTGCTAACAATGTTTGAGGTCCCCAAGGTATGCTAGGAGCTAGGAAGGAAGGCAACTCATGAAGTTGATAGAACAGTTTTCAGTTTACCTTCTAGTTCTAACCCAAGCCACACTACTCTTACCTGCTTTCTTTATTGGATTTTATTTGACTTTCACTGTGTCACAACACAGTGATGCAAGAGCTAAGAGTGACTTTATGAAAAATATTGTACAGACTGTCTCGTAGACTTCTATGAACCAGACAAGCCATTCAGCCCAACCATCTTGCTTTCTCTTCTGTCTTCCCTTTGGAGCCCAAGCACAGATCTTGCTCTTGTTGCCCACAGCTCTCCTGCATATCAACTCATGCAAATACATGCCTGAGGGTAGAACAGGCCCAACACACCAAATTTCCACTTGGGCTCAGCTGGGATCTATAGTTCTGTGGTTTTTATGATCCTGTGGTTTTTAGTATTCTTTGATTTGTTTGCACTGTATCCGAAACTGCTGCAATGCTTTGATTTTGCATTCTTTGATTCTGAGATTTGATGATCCTGGGACTTGGACTTACTGGTTCAATTATTATCTCCCCAAATAATCCTTTTTTTTTTGGATCAATGTGTTCAAGCTTGTCTTATAAGACACTAGGTCAAAACTAGAACAGCAGCCATATATGATTTCAGGTATCAGGAAACAGGAGCATGAGATGTCAGTTGATGAAGAGTTAGGTACAAGATGGAGAAAGTAGGAAATGAGAAACAATGATGGAAAGGAAACTAGTCAGTCTGTACATTTGGTATGAATAATCGGGGATGCTTAGATTCCTGTTATTGGGTTTGAGCAGGTCCTTTTGAACTTCTTTCCCCACATTTCTCTAGATGGTGCAAATGGCTTGCAACTGACTACAAGCCTAAAGGTTGACAGTTCAAACCCACCCAGCACACTGCCTTAGAAAAGCCTGGTAATATGCTTTGGTAAAGACGACAGCCAAGAGATCCCTTTGGTGCAATTCTATTCTGGCACACATGGGGCTACCATGACTTGGAATTTACTAGATGGTAATGGGTTTGGGGAAGTTTTCCTCAAGAAACCAACCAGAGAAGGGGACTGGTGCTTCCCGGACCAGGCAGCTCAGGTAGGGCTCCGGGGAAAAGGGGCGGAATAGCACATAGGAAACCTCTGTCTAGCAGACAGACAGCCTTTGAACAAACATAAGATCTTATATTTCAACATTCTGAACTCGTTTATTTAAAAGATCAAATTGCTGAAGAATTACAGGCATTTTTGAGCTTTTGCCTGCCTGCATGCGGCTCCCGCTTCTGCGCCCACACCGGCGAGTGCCTCTGCCCCCTGCAGACCTTGGAATGCAGGGCTAGAACAGCCCCACTTAGAAGGCTGTATTTCCAGAGAAAAGGAAGCATAAACTAACAAAGCCAAATAAATAGAGAGGGATATCGGCGCGGATATCAGGAAATTTGGGGTACCCACAGTACAGAGAGACTGAGAGAGGCATCTTTTACGTCATCAAATACAGACACTACCTCCCTGCAGCCATTACCCCCAGCCCTCTACTGTCCCGGCCTAGACCAGCCCTCTGCCAAGCCGCCAAGGCTCAGGAACACCCAAGGCACAGGCCACCCCACTGAGGCCAAGGCCTTCCCAAGGCCCAGACACTCCCACTGAGGCTGAGGCCTGCCCTGAGACCCAACCCGCCCACAGACTGGTCACAAAGGCCCAGGCCCAACCAAGGCCTGGTCGCCGCCGAGGTCCAGGGACCCCAAGGCCCAACCCACCGTGTAGCCAGGTCGCCAAGGCCCAGTGCCCCTGAGACCCAACCCGCCCTCAGCCCGGTCCCCAAGGCACAGGCCCCCCAGGCCCAATCCACCCAACCCACCCGCTGAGGCCCAAGCTGCCCGATGCCCAGTTGCTGATACCCAGGCCCCCTGAGGCCCAAACCGCCAGCCCGATGCCCAAACCACCAGCCTGAGGCCCAAACCACCCGCCTGAGGCCCAACCCTCCTGCAGCCCAGTCGCTGATGCCCAGGCCCCCAGAGGCCCAAACCGCCCGCCCTAGGCTCAACCCACCCACCCGAGGCCTGAACGGCCTGCCACCGAGGCCCAGGCTCAACTGAGGCCCAAAAAAGTTACTCTGAGTTAAGCAATTGTTAAGTGCCGTGGAGTCAGTTCCGACTCATAGTGACCCTACACAGGGTTTCCGAGGCTGTAAATCTTTACGGGAGCAGACCGCCTCATCTTTCTCCCATGGAACCACTGGTATTTTCGAACTGCTGACCTTGTGGCTCACAGCCTGATTCGTAACCACTACGCTACCAGAGGAGAGTGAAAAGAGAAGACCACATTCTGATTACATCTTCCTGGAGGTAATCAAAAAACATAAAAAATTACCAAAACACATACTTAATTAATTATTAGGGCCACAGATAAACATTAAACATATCCAAGAAGCAAAAGCAGATGACCATATCGGCACATGTCCAGAAAAAACATAAAATATCTGAGACAAATGAACCAGAAGTAGACCTTCTCTCCATGCTAGAAGGAGGGCAGGCCTTGGAGATACCTGAGAAAGAATTCAGAAAAATGATTATAAAATGTCTCAAAACACTTTACAATGGAGCTGAGAAA
>NW_006408646.1:2268975-2339801 GCF_000296735.1 Chrysochloris asiatica
GAACAACTGCTTCTTGGTCCAGGTACAGATTCCTCATGAGCACAATTAAGTGTTCTGGAATACTCATATTTCATAATGTTGTCCATAGCTTGTCATGATCCACACAATCAAAAGCCTTTACGTAGTCAATAAAGCACAGGTAAACATCTTTCTGATATTCTCTGCTTTCAGCCAAGATCCATCGGACATATCAGCAATGATATCCCTATAGGCCCACATATATTCTTTCATCTATGAATTGATTCACTGATCTATCTGGTGGCTCAGGGATCCATGAGGTGACTCACTGATACATATGGGGATTCAGTGGTTGCCTGCAGTGATCCAGTAGTCTATGAGGTGACCAAGTAGTCTATGAGGTGAGTCAATGGTCCATGAGGTGACTCAGTGGTCCATGAAGTGACTCAGTGGTCCACGAGGTGACTCGGTGGTCCATGAGGTGACTCAGTGGTCCATGAGGTGACTCAGTGGCCTATGTGAGGTGTCTCAGTGGTCTATGAGGTGACTCAGTTGTCTATGAGGTGACTGAGTGGTCCATGTGGTGACTCAGTGGTCCACAAGGTGACTCAGTGGTCTATGAGGTGACTCAGTGATCTATGAGGTGACTGAGTGGTCCATGAGGTGACTGAGTGGTCTATGAGGTGACTCAGTGGTCTATGAGGTAAATCAGTGGTCTATGAAGTGACTGAGTGGTCCATGAGGTGACTGAGTGTTCTATGAGGTGACTGAGTGTTCTATGAGATGACTGAGTGGCCTATGAGGTCCGTGAGTGTTCTATGAGGTGACTGAGTGTTCTGTGAGGTGACTGAGTGGTCTATGAAGGAACTCAGTGGTCCACGAGGTGACTCTGCGGTCCTTGTGGTGACTCCGTGGTCATTGTGGTGACTCAGTGGTCTGTGACATGACTTTGTGGTCCTTGTGGTAACCTAGTGACCATGTGGTGACTCAGTGGCCCATGAAGTGACTCAGTGGTCTGTGAGGTAATTCAGTGATCAGAAAGGTGATTTACTAATCCATGAGGTGACTCAGAGACCCAGGTTTCTTCAATCTGTGGGTCTGCATTTCAACATGAAGCCTCTTTGTTGTGTCAGGGGAAGAGACACCTGTGCATGTCTTAAGGAGCCCTGATATCACAATGGTTAAGCCCTTTGCAGCTAACTGAAAAATTGGTGGTTTGAGTCTATTCAGTGACTCCATGGGAGAAAACCCTGGAAATCTACCCCTGTAAAGATTGCAGCTAAGAAATCCTAATGGGGAAGCTCAACTCTGTCACATTGGGTTGCCCTGAGTTGGAATCCACTTGATGGTACCCAACACCACCAATGCACTGTCTCAGCTTGGGAGTGATGCCCCTCAGCTCCATTCATGTCAGAACCAATCACATGATCCCATCTAACTGGAAAAAGACTTGGAAGGATAGCTTTCTGTGTACTCAGGAGAGATGACTATGAAACATTATTATGGCAACATTATAATGTTGCCTGGTTCTACATGAGCTTCATGATCACTGGAATGTCCAATTAGTTCTTGTACCCAGGATCTCTGTCACCCTTGATGACCCTCTACTTCACCCACCACAATGTCCTTCTTTAGCAGTTAATTCCTCATGATGATGTGTCCAATGCAAATGAGGCTGATGATGTTCTCTTGTGACTCACGAGGTTTTTGCTGGCTAATTTTTGGAAGTAGACTGCCAGACCTTCTTCTTAGTCTCTCTTAATCTGGAAGCTCTATTGAAACCTGTCTATCACAGATGACTCTGCTGATATTTGAAAATATGAATGGCATAACTTCCAACAACAGACAGGCAGACGAGTGGTGGCACTGTACATTAATTTATTTATATCATGACAAAGATCCTTACAGATGGGGATACTGAAGTCCAGAGAGACTGAACCACTTTCTTGAAGTCACTCGAGTTGTGGCAGACCCAGAATTTGAACCCAGGTTTTTATGCCTTTGAAATCTGGGTTCTTCATCATTCAGATAGTAGAATGTCAGATTTAGGGGCAACGTGAGGGTGACTGAAAGAGCCCTGGTGACCCTTTAGTTGCTAGAATCAGAATCAACTTGATGGCAGTTGGCTGGATTTGGGTCACCCTCAATTCACAGTATGTAAACCACTGTCTTTTTGTCTTCTGTCATCAGCCTGGATCCCTGAAAGGAAATATGTCCTCCACACGTGCCAGCATACTCTGGATATGACACAATGGCTCCTGACAGGTTTTTTTTTTTTTTCATTTAGGCATGAAATATGGAAAGCATCTTTCGATCTTTGATTTTCCTCCATTTCCCATCTGTTCTTCATTAGGAGTTCAAACTTAATAACCTCCTTGAGTTGGTATCACATGCGAAGCTGACACTCCTTGTAAAAGCATGGGGCAGATCACTTGATGCTTTTGACTTTCTGGTCTGTTAGGGGCCCTGGTGACACAATGCTTATAGCACTCAGCTGCTAACTGAAAGGTCAGTGGTTCAAAACTACCAGCTGCTCCATGGAAGAAAAATGAGGCTGTCTGTTCTTGTAAAGATTTACATTCTTGGAAACCCTACTCTTCCTTATTGGTGGCTATGAGTCAGAATTGACTAGACAGCAAGGGGCTTTTTTTTGGGGGGGGGGCTGTCTGTGTGTAACTCCATCTATTTCTCTTGTCCTTTTGATCCTCTGCAACCCAAAGGTCAAGCCGCTTGTGGGTGAAGCAAAAGACCCCTGGCGTATAATTTCAAGGGCATTGGATTGGTCTAATGGCCCTTCTCTTCCACTCATTTGTTGTTGTTATGAGTTGACGAGTCAGTTCTGACTCATCGTGACCCTATATACAGTTTCTAAGGAGCTGCTGGTGAATTTGAACCGCTAACCTTGTGGTTCAAACTGATCATGCAGTCCAGTGTTTTATCCCACAGTGCCACACCAGTGCTAAAGTCACATCATTAAAGCATTTGTCTTTTAGCTTAATGCTGTGCTGAGTGCTGTCCAGTTGATTCCAACTCATAGTGATACCATGTAATGGAGTAGAATTGCCTTATAGAGTTTGCTTGGCTGTTATCTTTTTGGGAGGAGATCACCATATCTTTCTCCAATGGAGCTGCTGGGTGGGTTTGAACCACTGACCTTCCTGTTAACAACTGAAAGCCTAACAGTTTGCACTATAAGACTCCTTTTGCTTAACAGAAGCTTTAATCTCTTGTTAAGATGCTTGTTAAGTGATACACCAATGAACTCTTTGCAGTGGTACAGGGAAGAAGGCCAAGAGCGCCAGGATAAAGTGGAATTGGTTCGAGAACACTAGCTTTAAGTCTGAAGATCTGGGATCGAGTCTCACAGATACCACCAACTCTGGGAATAGGTTGAGCAAGTCCCCCAACCTCTCTGAGCCTCTTTGGTCATCTGTAAAATGGGTATGTTTCAGATTTTTCATTTTGGACAGAGTCACAGTGAAAATCAACAGGCATGATTGCTTACATGAACACTGTGTTTTGAAAACGTGGCAAAAAAGGATTTCGAAAAGTTAATGAAGGTTTTTGTTTTGTTTTTTCTTTCTGTGCATTTATTTATGGTCTGTGCCTAGTCTCTTGGTCCAGGCAGCAGCCAGGCCACGTGGCATTTACTGCCTCAGGGTAAGAGTGATATAGCAGAACTCAAATAAGGAAGGTGTCAAATACTTGGCACTGGAGTTTCAAAAGCCAGCCAAAGACTGGGCATATGATAAAAGATTTGGAAAGATGTAAAAGCAAAGTCTTCCTGTGTTCCAAACTAGAAAAGACTTCCTGAACTGTGGAAGAGAGTCAAAGGAGAAATAAAGAAAACATGTATCCTGAGAAATGGAAATAGAGAACTTGAGATGAAGAATGAAGGAGGGTGTTTACCAAGGACTTTGAGCCAGGCATGAGCAAACAAATCTCAGTAGAAGTCAGTGGGGGTGGATGTGCTGCCAAGCACCAGATGAATCCCATTCCTGACACCCCCATGGGGTGACCAGACTCCAAGATGGTTCCCATGAGCCCACCTCCTGGTATTTCCAATTTGGGTGGTCTCCTGTCTCCTCCTCATTGTAACAGTGTTGTCTATGTGATCGATCTACCAGGGGGCTTCAAAGTGTTCATGGAAAAAATTCATTATCTTTAAGCTGCATTTTTCCATGACATTTTTGAAGCCCCCTTGTATTATCTGTGATTAGTAGAGTAGAGCGGAGGTGTGTGTGACTTCTGAGGTTAGGTCAGGGCATACAGGGCATTATGGTTTCCACCTCACCCTCCTGAAGTCCTTGTTCCATGAGAAGCCATACTGGGAGGAAAGCTGAGCAGTCCTATGGAGAGGACCCATTCAGAAAGCGCCAACAGCCAGTACCAGCTAGTCAGGCATATAAGGGAACCACCTTGGAAGGTGGACCTTCCAACCCCAGTCAGCTGTCAGCAGCCCTGGTTGACCTCTGACTTTATTCGTATTTGAAACTAAGAGTCATGAGCACCAAGGTAGGTTGCTCATGAATTCTTATATGTATAATCAATATTCTTCACCAAAATTGAGTCTGACTTCTATTACAAGCTTGCATTCTACCAGGTGATGACTATATAATCATAGTCCATTTAGAATGCCCTGCCCACTTTCTCAAGAGCCCTGGTGATGCTTTGGTTAGGTGCTCAGCTGCTAACACAAAGGTTGGTAGCTTGCTAACTCAACATTTGCTCCTCAGGAGAAAGGTGAGATTGTCTTCCACCCTAAGAGATTGATAGCAACTCTACTCTGTCCTACAGGGTCACCATGAGTTGGAATTGATTCAATGGTACTGGGTTTGGATTGGATTGTGCTCTTTCTCCAGGGCTGTGTCTAAATGCTTAGAGAGTCATGGCATGCTAATTTGAATGCATCTGTTACACAATACCTGAAGAATACACACCATTAGCAGAAGAAATAGAAGCAGAATGCTCCTTAAAAGTGGTAAGACTTCAGCTCTTTCACTTTGGATATGCCATTAGGGAAGACCAGTTGCTAGAAAAGGAGATTGTGGTGGAGAAAGAGGAAGATTATTGAGAGAGAGGGAGGTTCTCAGTGAGATGGACTTATGCAGTGGCCACAATAGTGGACTCAAACATAGCAATGACCATGTGCAGGACTGGGCAGCATTTGGCTCTGCCATACATAAAGTTGCTATGAGTTGAGGCAACTTGATGGTTACTAACAGAAAGAACAAGAGAAAAATAAAGTTAAATTTCTAGACTATCTGCTATTGCTGTTGTTAAAGTGCTGTTGACTCGGTTCCGACTCATAGTGATCCTGTATAGGGTTTCCAAGGAGTGACTGGTAAGTTCGAACCACTGACCTTGCGGTTCAGTGCTTTATCCCACAGTGCCATACCAGCTTACTTGCTTGGCTCCAGTCAATTCCAAAATGCTTCCACAGGCATTGTCAGGACTGTGGAAGTCTGGGAAAGTCGTCAGGATAAGAGATACTTGATTCTGGGGACAAGGGCATCCTTATTCCAAGTGGGGAAATGGGAGCTCCCCAATCCCGTAACTCAGGGGGCCATTTAGCCTGCACATGTCTCTTCTCTGGGTTCCTTTCTGCTGCTTACCATACCCCCTCCCAAGAGTGTGCACAAGTTCAACTTGATGCCCAAGTCCTTCAATTTGTCTCGTTACAAAACCCTTGTGTTAAAGAGACCATTAAAAAAAGAGGGGGAAGATAAATTGCCTGAAGCTGCAAGGCCCATGAGGAAAGGGGATAGCAGGTGATGGAAAACAGACCGGTGATTAGAGGGCAGGGGGTGGCAAAGGAGCTGGAGCAGGCAGAAACCTCTACTGGAGATGTCAAAATATTTGAAAATCCTCTTCCTTCAGTGAATTGAGTTACCAAAATGTATTTTCCCCCCCTCACATAGAAGAGTCTGTAATAGAGGTTAAGAGCTCCATTTCCAGCATCAGGCAGAGCTGGGCTCTATCCCTTCCTAGTTACTGTCTGACCTCAGGCAAGTCTCTTAACCACTCTGACCGACCCTTAGTCTCCTCATCTGGAAAGAGGAGATAATGATTGTTGTTGTTGTTAAGTGCCAGAGAATAGGTTCTGACTCACAGTAACCCTGTAAAGGTGTTCAGAGGCTTGAAACTTTTTTGAGTGTGTGGGAGCAGAAAGCCTCATGTTTATCCCAAGGAGCAGCTGGTGGGCTTGAAACATAGCCCTATGCTTATCCTATGGAGCCACCATATATAAAAATTGCCCCAGATCTCTATCTCTTCCTGTATCCATCTCCTTTGCAACGGGACTCTGCAGCCCACCTCTTGATTCGGGGCTGAGCAGATGACACAGTATTAGTCAGTAGAATGGGACAGAAGTGATGGGATGCCAGCCCTGAGCCTAGGTCTCGAGAAGCTTTGCATGATGCTGATCTCTTAGGCTCTGGTGCCCCCTCCTCCCCAATAAGGAGCTTAAGCTAGCCTGTTAGAGGGTGAGAGGCCACATGGAGCAGAGGTGAGCTGACCCAGTTGAGCCCATCCTAAAACACCTATCTCTCAGGCAATCACAGATGTGAGCCAGATCTGGAAAGAGAGACCCAGATCTGCAGAGGAGCCAGATGACTCACAGAGTCATAAATAGGGAATGTTTTAAGGTGCCAGGTCTTGGGGTGGTTTGTTATATAGTAATAGCTAACAGATATGCCACTAAAGACATGGCTGTGGGGACCCCTTTCAGTCATGGAGGAAATGAGAACAGTTACTATGGATGAAGCACTAAATATGCCGGAGTCTAGCATTTACATGCATTATCTCCAAGACTTGCAGCTACAGAGCTGAGTTCTAGGCAGGACTTCTTCCCGCCTTACGTGTGTTGTTGTCATTTAGTGTCATTGAATCGATTCTGACTCATAGAACCCCATATAGGGTTTCCAAGGAGTGGCTGGTGAGTTTGAACCACAACTGTAGGATAAGCACCGGATTGTTAACTACAAGGTGGGGAGTTCGAACCTACCAGCACTCCGTGAGAAAAAGATGAGGCTTTCTTCTCCCGTAAAGATTTGCAATCTCAGAAACCCTATGCAGGGTTGCTATGAGTCGGAACCAACTGGATGGTAATGACTTTAAAGTGGAGAATCTTTATTGAAGCAGATTGCTATGCCTTTTCTTTTCCCCCATGACACCATGTACTAAGCCTAGTGGCATGGTAGGTGAAGGGTTGGGCTGCTAACTGTGAAGTGCAGTGCTTACCGTACAGTGCCACACCTGGTATGTAAACCCACTGCCATAGAGTCAGTTCTAACTCACGGTGACCCTATGTATAGGACAGAGTAGAAACTGCCCCGTAAGCTTTCTTACACTGTAAACCTTTACTGGAGCAGACAGCCTCATCTTGCTTCTGAGAAGCAGCTGGTGGGTTTGAACCACCGACTTAGCAGTTAGTAGCCCAATCCTTAACGTACCGTGCCACTAAGCTTAATAACGGTGCCCTGGAGACAAGGTGTGGCAATCTGCTTGGGTATCCGTGGGGGTGGGGTGTTGGAGGGAATGATGTTGGGTCAGGGAAGGAAGAGGTCGAGTACAAGCCAGGATGCTTCATACTCTAGGCTTACTGGTATGATCCATGGACCAGCATCATCAGCATCTCCTGGACTCTAACTAGAAATGCTGAATGCCAGGCGCCACACACATCTGTCTTTTCAGCTTCTGTTTCTTAGCAAGACCTCCAAGGGCATTCATGTGCATGACAGAAACCAGCCTTTTTTATTTTCTTTTGTAAAATTTCATTCCACTGAAGAATTGTTGTTGTTGTTAAGTGCCGTTGAGTCAGTTCCGACCCATAGCAACCCTATACAGGGTTTCCGAGGGTATAAATCTTTACGGAAGTAGAAAGCCTCATCTTTCTTCCGCGGAGCGGCAGGTAGTTTCGAACTGCTGACCTTAAGGTTCGCAGCCCGATTCGTAACCACTACGCTACCAGAGCTCTTTATAGCACTTTTGAAATGGACTAAAGCTTCTGTTAAAGGTAATGGGGAAAATCTGAAGAGGGGATAAGGGTGATGGTTGAACAGCATGAACATAATTAATGTCATGGAACTATATCTGAGAGGATTGTTGAAATGTTTATATATATACTCAATAGAAAAATGAATTACTAAAAAATTGTAGTAAAAACAACAATACAACACATATAAAAATTCAGGGCCCACTACTTCATGATTAGATTTAATAGATAAAAAATTAGTCTGCCAAATTGTTGCAAAAGTTTCTAAGTAAATAAAAGTTTCTAAATAGTTAAGTTCTGACTCAAAACGTGGCCCTGCTTGTTACAGAGTAGAATTGCTCCAAAGGGTCTTAAGTCCTGGTGGTGCTGTAGGATAAGCACTGGACTGTTAACTACAAGGTGGGCAATTCAAACCTACCATGGGAGAAACATGAGATTTCTGCTCCCATAAAGATTGAAAAAAAGAAACTTATCTCATTGTGGATAAAACTCAAACCAAACCTACTACCATCGAGTTGATTCCAACACACAGCTACCCTACTAGGATTTCTGAGACTGCAAATTTTCACCAATGAAGGTTGCCTTGTTTTTCTCCAGCAGAGTGGCTGGTGGGTTTGAACTGCTGATTTTGTGGTTAGCAGTCCAATGACTGTGGATAGGTAACAAAAACTTTGGCATGGGTGATGGCCCACACAGGCAATGAACCCTGGTGGTATTGTAGGATAAACACTGAACTGCTAACTGCAAGGTTGGTAGTTCAAGCCACTCCTCAGGAGAAAAATGAGGCTTCCTGCTCCCGTAAAGATTTACAGCCTCAGAAACCCTATACAGGGCTGCTAAGAATCAGAATCAACTTATTGGTAGTGGGTTTGGGTTTTTGGTTTTTATTCTTGTCAATGAATAAAGAAGACTGAGGAAGAATTGAATTAAGGTGTTTGCAAAGAATATGGAATATAATTTCTATCTTTGAAACAGCCCAGTCAAAATGCTTCCTGGGAATGAGGATGGGGAGACTTGGTCTCAAATATTTTGGACATGTTGTCTGGAAGGGTCAGCCTCTGGAGGAGGAGAGTATGCTTGGTAAAGTCGAGGCTCAATGAAAACCAGGAAGGCACTCCATGAGGTGCTTTGACACAGTGACTACAACAATGAGCCCAAACATTGAAAAAGTTGTGAGAATGGTGCAGGACTGGGCAGTGCATGATTCTACTGTAAACAGCAGGGTCCTTGTGAACCAGAACAACATGATTCTAGAGTTAATAATGGTGCTTATGACAACACACTGTGATTAAACAGGATTGTGTGCTTAATATTGCAGTCCCTGGATGGTGAAAATGGTTATGCATTCAACTACAGTTCGAAACCACCCAGAGGCATCTCTGGACCACAGGCCTGGTGATTTGCTTCTGAAAAGTCATGGCCTTGAAACCCCAGGGAGCACAGTTGTACTCTGCACTTGTGACGAAGTTGCCATGAGTCAGACTCCCCATGATGACAGACGGATGTGATTTTATTTTGTGTTGGGGGCAAGAGAGGTAAGAATTTACAAGTCTTATGTACAGGGTCGCTATGGGTCGGAACCGACTCGACGGCACTTAACAACAACAACAACAACATGTACCTTGGAACCCTCTGAGCAGACTTGTGGAGCACGTAGTATTTTTGTCTTCATTTTCCAGATAAGGCAACTGAGGCCCAGAGAGGCTAAATGACTCGCCCAAGGTCACACAGTATGTAAGTGGAATCACACGACCCCACCTTCGTAGTCAAGACTGTTAACATCTGTGAAAGGCATGGGGGGCACTGTGTTGTGTAGTCTGTGAGTGACAACAGTCAGAAAGCCAGGCACAGGGGAAGCAGTCTGCCAGCTCTGGGCGGCGGGCAGGGTCGCCCTGGCACCTTGCTCTTTGGCACAGCCCCCAGGACCCACAACCCTGCAGCCCTGCATGGCACTCTGCCCCTGGCACTACCCCAACTGCAGCGCTGCCCGGGATGGGGGACAGAGACTGCTTGCCACAGCTATCTTCTATTGCATTCTCTTTCCCCTGGAGCCATGGGGGCCGGGCAGAGAGGCCTGGGGTCTGGCAGGCTGGGTGATAGCTAGTTATCGACAAGTTGATGGCTGCCACGGGAGACTGCCCGAGGACATCAAGGCAGGAACGCTTCTGAGGCCGCTGCTCCCGGGGCACTGGCTGCCAGTGTCCCTGCCCAGGGCTCGGCTTCCCCTCGCCATCTCATTAATCCTGATTTGCAGAAAAAGGCAGCAGGCAGGGGCCTCTTAACAGGCGAGCAGGCGACTGATTTGCCTTCACTGAAGACAATAGTGCCCAGGAGACCCGGCATTGCTGAATTATTCAAATCAGCCATGGCAGGGAAATCGGAGGACAGAGAGGGGCTGCCGCCCCCAGGCCCCCCACTGCCCTCCTTTTCTGCCCCCAGGGTGTGGTTGCTGGCAGGCTGTGGTGCCCAGGTGGGTCACCTCGACAGTGAGCCGGCAAGCCCCCCGGCTGCCCCTCCTGCCTGGATGGATGTTGAAATTGGTGTTGATCATCTCTAAGCACCTTTGAGCTCTAGTAATGGATCCAAAATGACATTTCCCACCTGCTGGTCCCTGAGGGGACATTCTGACAAGGACTTCTGGATCAACATGTGATGGGGGCTGAGGGGGGCGTGGGGAGGATGAAGCTGCAGGAAAGGGCTATTTGGCCAAGGTGTGTGTGTGTGCGCGCCTGGCTCAAAGAAGCAGAGGCTGTGGGTGAGCCCTGACTTGCCAAATTCCTGATTTCTGCAAAGACACACAGAACTGCTCGGCCATGGTGCATGACGAGGACCAAGCATGGCATGGAACTGGGGAAACCCAGGGAAGTGGGGCTTTGGAGAACACAAGGGGAAACAGAGGTCCTGAGAGGGCCAGGGACATTTCCAATTTAGGTAGCCAAACTGGGACTCAAAGCCACGGCATCAGGTTGGCAGCGAGGCTCTCTTTGCTAGGCACTGGACTGGCAGGCTTCATGTTTGGTGTTACAGAGTCCTGGGTTCAAATCCCAGCTGTGGGTGAAGTTGGGGTGAAGGGCTTTGCCACTTTTTATCTCAGTGACACTCATGCTAACCCCAAAAAGTGGATATGAGTGTTACCCTCATTGATGAGGAAATGGAGACTTACAGCACTCTGCCACCAGGCTGGCTTACAGGTGCAAAAGGTTGGTGGTTCAAACCTACCAGCAGGTCTGTGGGAGGAAGTCTGCATCTGCCAGAATTGACAGCCTCAGAAACCGTAGGGGACAGTTCTACTGTGGCCTGTAGGGTAGATAGGAGCTGGAACCGATATGATGGCTATAGGCTTGGTTTGGGTGGATGGTATAGTGGCTAAATCACCCAACTGCTAACCGAAGTATTTGAACCCACCAGCTGCACTGCGGAAGAAAGATGAGGCAGTCTGCTTCCTTAAAGACTGGCATGCTGGGAAACCCTAACGGGCAGTTCTGCTCTGTCCTACAGGGTCTCTATCAGTCACCCTGATGGCAATGGCCTTGCTGTTTTCCTGCATTAACAATAACAATAACAGAAGTTGGGGTAGTGGCCTATGCTGGGGCTTGACCTCATGCTAAGCTCTTCCAAGGAGTCTCCAGGAGGTGTAACAGTTAACTCACTCAGCTACTAAACTGGAAGGTTGGAGGTGCAAATCCACCTAGTGGTGCCTTGGAAGAAGGGTCTGGTGATCCAATTCTGAAAAGCCAGTCACTGAAAATCCAAGGAGAAGGCAGTTCTACTCGGACACACCTGGGGTCAACATGAGTCAGAGTCAATTTCAATGGCAACTTGGGTAAGCCCTTCATATACCAGAGGTCACTGAATCCTTAAGACTATCTTATGAAGACAGTCTCTATGACATTAGTGTCATTAGGTCCATTTTGCAAAGGAAGAAGCTATGGTTGAGAAGATATGCTGCTACTAGGTATAAAGGAGCTAGGATTTGAACCCAGGGCTCTGGAACACCAAACATGAAGCCTCTAGAATACACTGCACTCCTACCTCTCATCCAATTGGGGGCCCCTTTCTTTCTGCCCCAGGCACCCCACTAGTGACCTATTTTCCAGTCTAGAATCCCTGCATTAGAATCCCCAGAAGAAATCTTACAATCCTTCCTTTACAAGCTTTTCTTAGAAGAACTGTCTTCTTCCTGGGGATTCCAAGTTCCCTTCCTCCCTCACATCAGTTTCCATTTGGCATCATCAGCATCTGAATTAGCAGGGTACTCCCATTTGTGTGGGGCCTCAAGGCCTCCCAGGATCCATGCCTCCCCTCTTCCCCGTGGAAAAACCAAAGGCAGAGAGATTTATCTCCTGGGTCAGATAAAGGTGAGTGAATGCAAACTGGCCGATTCCTTTCTGCAAACAGCTCCCTGGGGAGAGCTCCTACAAGGAGGAGAAGAGCCAATCGATCTGGGAAATGCTTTGAGGTGACTTACAGGGGAGACATAAAGGAAAAAGCCTTGGTATCCTTACAGCCTCCAGCGACTCCTTGAGCCTGTAAAGCCCCAGTCAGCCTCAGAAGGAAGGCTGGGGGGTGTGGGGTGGGGCGGGCAGCTCTCTTCACAGATTTCCACCTCTTAAGACCTCTAGCTGCATCCTTCCTTCACTCATTTAGCATCTATTGAGAACCTATTGTATGCCTGCTAAGCAATTTGTTTGCCCTGCTGGTGTGGTGCTGTGGGTTAATGTGCTAGATTGTAAAGTCACTTGAACTTTAAAGTCGGTGGTTCAAGGAAACTCTACACAGGGTTGATATTGGTCAGAACCGATTCAACAGCACTTAACAACAAAAACCACATCCTTCTAACTGGGAGTCCTGGTGTGGCACTGTGGGTTAATGTGCTGGACTGCAAGTTTAGTTTGAATCACAGGGTCGGTGGTTCAAGCTCACTAGCTGCTTCTCAAAAACCCTATACAGTGTCGATATTGGTAGGAACTGAATTGACAGCACTTAACAACAACACAACAATCCTTCTAACAGGACTCCTGATGTGACATTGTAGGATCAGCACTGGACTGTGAACTACAAGGTCAGTAGTTTAAACCCACTAGCTGCTCCTTAGAAACCCTATACAGAGTCACCATGAGTTGGAACCAATCTGACGGCACTTAACAACAACAACAACAAGAATCTTTCTAACTGGAGTCCTGTTGTGGCTGGTGCAGTACTAGACCACTGATCACTAGGTTGGTGGTTCAAATCCATCAGCTGCTCCTCGGGAACCAATACAAGGTCACTATGAGTTGGAACTGAGTCGACAACACTTATGAACAGCAACAACATCCTTTTAACTGAGTTTTGATGTGACTGGTACTGTAGTATAAGTGCTGGACTGCTAACCACAAGGTTGGTAGTTCAAACCCATAAGTTGCTCACTATGAGTAAGAACCGAATCAATGGCACATAACAGCGACAATAACAAATCCTTATGCGTGGCCTGCTAACTGAAAATTGGATGTTTTGAACCCACCAGCTACTCCCCACGAGAAAGATGAAGCAGTCTGCTTCCATAAGACTGACAGTCTCAGAAACTGTAAGGAGCTACTCTGTCCTATCTTCTTCTTGTATGCTGTTGAGTCAGTTCTGACTCATAGCGACCTTGTATAGGGTTTCCAAGAAATGGCTGGTGAGTTTGAACCACTGACCTGTGATTCAAATGATCTTGTGGTCCAGTGCTTATCCTACAGTGCCGCACTAGGACTCCTCTCTGTCCTGTAAGCTGGAATTTTCTTAAGACAGCATCATTGTTGTTGTGCGCTATCGCTGACTCATCCTGGAGACCCCATGCACAGTGGAAGAAAATGCTGCCCAGGGTGGCTGATTGGACTATGGGACCCAAAAGGTTTTAACTGATGAATTTCTGGAACTGTCAGCAGCTTCACCTAAGCCTGGAGTTCTGCTGAGATCTGTTCAGCACGATAGCAGCTTACAAGCTCCCACAACAGACAGCTAGTGGTTATGCATGAGGTGTACTGGTGGGGAATAGAACCCCATTTCCTCCTACGTGGAGGTGAGAATTCTACCACAGACCCACCACTGCTCTCTGGTGGTATTTATTAAACAGGATCTGTCAAGTATGACTCATGCCACCTCATGAATATGACTTAACTGAGTTCCATAGGGTTTTCCTGGCTGTGGACTTTGGAAAATATATCTCCCAGCCTATCTTTTTTTAAATTTAAGGTTTTTATTGTGGATTGAGTGAAAGTTTACAGGGCACATCATCAGTTTCACATTCAACCATTCATATGACTTGTTTCATTACCTTGATTATAATCCCCTCCATACATCATCAGTTAACAGTGTTTCTCTCTATCCTCTTTAGCTTTTTTTTTTTTTTTTTTGGGGGGGGGGGGCGGGAAACTTTGCCTTTTTGGAATTTACAGTCTCGGCTTTTAGGGAAGGTTTTTACATTTATCTGTGGATATCCAGGGCTCATGTATGCGATTACTAACCAGCATAACTGAATAATCAGATGAGGGACAGTTTGTTATGTCTGCTAGGTGGCTAAAGTCTGATCCTCAGAGCCTATGGTTTGGACGGTCTGCAATGTTTGGGCCCACAGGGACTTGAACTCCTGACTGGGTCTGCACGGTCTACCTCTGTTTCCCCCTTATTTATTATTTGTTTAGGGGACGCTGCCTGTCTTAGGCGGTCAGTGCGAATTCTTCCGTCTTACCTGTCATCGAAACTCATTGCAGCATGGCAATGGCTCTGTCTTAGGTTGCCGAGGTTCCCAGCCTATCTTTTGAGGTGCCTCTGGGAGGGACTAAACTGCCAATATTTTGGTTAGTCTTTGAGAGCTTACCTTCTTGCACCAGCCTTCATTTTATAGAAGAGAAACTGAGGGTGCAGGAGCGGAGGCAAATGTGGGAGTCATAATGCCAGCAAAGGGGAGTCCTGGGACCTGGATTCTGATGGCTTCTCAGGCCCTTCCTGTATTGTGAGGAATACAGTATAAAGAGAGGTGTCTCTACCCAGGTGTGTTCTCTGTGCAGAGAGATGTGTGTCTAACCAGGCATGTTCCCATATACAGAGAGGTGTCTCTAACTAGGTTTAGTCCCTTGTATATGAGAGGTGTGTCTAACCAGGTTTAGTCCCTGTATACAGAGACGTGTATCTAACCAGGTGTGTTCCCTAATACAGAGAGGTGTCTCTAACCAGGTGTTGTCAGAGACGTGTGTCTAACCAGGTGTGGTCCCTGTATACAGAGAGGGGGTCTCTAACCAGGTGTGGTCCCTGTATATGAGATGTGTGTCTAACCAGGTGTGGTCCCTGTATATAGGGAGGTGTGTCTAACCATGTGTGATCTCTGAATACAGAGATCTCTGAATACAGAGTGATGTCTCTAACCAGGTATGGTCCATGCTCAGCTGCAGCTCCCAGTGAGTCTGGCCCAAGTGAACTGTCTCTCACCACTTCCCAGTCTCCTTGTCAGCCCTTGGAATTGTGGGTACAGTGGGTGAATCTTTGAGACTCAATTTGTCTCAGCCTCCCATAGTTAAACCAGTTGCTACCAAGTTGGTCTTGATTCATCATGAGACCCTGTGTGAGAGCTCAATTCTGCTTCATAGGGTTTTCAATGGCTGATATTTCAGAAGAAGATTGCCAAATCTTTCTTCCAATGCACTTCTGGGTAGATCTGGACTTCCATCCTTTCAGTAAGCTGCCAAGCATGTTAATGTTTGCACCACCCAGGGACCCTTCTCCTAGCGACACCTTCCTCAACTTTCTAGGGTACTCATAGAAGAGCCTTGCTAGGAAGACTGACTTGGCCTGGGGTCAGCAAATGTTTTCTGTTAGGCTTCACACAATAAGTGTTTTAGACTCAGTGAGCAATGGGGTCTCTGCTGGAAAGACTTAACTGTGTTTGTGGTGTGGAAGCAGCCATGGATGACATGTACATAAATGGGAATGGCTGTGTTCCAATAAAACTTTATTTACAAACACAGGTTGTTGTTGTTGTTAAGTACTGGATGAGTTGGTTCTGACTCATGTTAACCTTCTATAGGGTTTCAGAGGCTGTGAATATTTATGGGAGCAGAAAGCCCCATTGTTCTCCCTTGGAGCAGGTGGTGGACTCGAACCGCTAACTTGTAGTTAGCAGTCCATTGCTTGTTCTACAGAGCCACCGCACAACTACAACACAGATAGGGGACTGGATTTGGACCTCAGGCTTTAGTTTGCTGACCTCTGGAATAGAGGAGAAAAGGTCTGGCATTGGGGTAACCCAGACCTGGGTTCTGCCCGAGGCCACTATTCTACTTCCTGACTGTGTGGCATTGAGCAGGCTGCTGCTGCATGGCTCTGAATCTGATTCTCTTCTGTGAAATGGGACAATAGTAGCACATGGCTTATGAGGCTCTGGCCAGGATTAACCAAGAGTGTAGCAAATGGTACTTAATGTGCAAGCTTCTAGTTGCTGTTTTACAACGAATGACTGTAAATCTTTGGAAGCAAGCCCCCCCTTCTTTCCTCATTCTTGGGTAAGGGGGAAAGTTGGTGGTCTGATATTTGGTGCCTCATTATGTTGATAAGATTTCTATTTGTTTAAAAGTGAACACACTTGCATTTTAATGACACGGAGAGATGGAGTGTGTATCTCCTTTGGGGGCAGAACTGGCTAGTCTTTCTTGGGGGTGATGGTCAATGAAATTCAGGGTATCCCAAGAACCCTCCAAAGTCTTGCCTCTGGTGCCCTTAGGTCCAGAAGGACTGGTTAGCTGGGTCCAGCATGCTGGTGGCCCTTTTGATTGAGAATTTTGATTGATAGTTGATCACAACTGGTCAATTAATCTGGTACTCGGAGGTATTTTTTCCATTGCTGTTGCTGTTAAGTATCTTCAAGTCAGTCCTAATTCATGATGTTGTTGTTGTCAGGTGCCATCGAGTCGGAAATGACTCATAGCGACCCCATGCACAGCAGAACGAAACAATGCTCGATCCTGGGCCAACCTCACTACCGCTGCCACACTTGAGTCCATCAATGATGCCACCTGGCCGATCCATCTCATTGGGGGTCTTCCTCTTCTTCTCTGACCCTCCACCCTACCCAGCATGACATCCTTCTCCAACGATTGTTTCCTCCGGACAATATGTCCAAAGTAGGAGAGACGAAGCTTAGCCATCCTGGCCTCCAAGGAGCACTCTGGCTGCACTTCTCCCAAAACAGATCTATTGGTTCTTTTGGCAGTCCATGACACTTTCAGTATTCTCCTCCAACACCACAACTCAAAGGCATCAATTCTTCTACGATCCTCCTTATTCACTGTCCAGCTTTCACATCCATATGAGGCTATTGAAAATACAATGGCCTGGGTCAGGCGCACCCTAGTCCTCAAGCTAAGAGAATCAGGTTGAGGTGTCTACAAATCCTGTTGTTTGTGGCTTTGGGGTTCCAGGGAGAAAATGGGGATTGCCTCCTATGAGACCAGGTAAGGAAGTGAAGGGGAAGTAAATGGGACCTCCAGTTTTCCACTTTAACTTCCACAAGAATAGCTAGGAGAGAACTAAAATCAGATGGTGGGAGAGGAAATAGAACCAAAGAAGGATGCATTTGATAGAGTGCTCCAGGTTTCTTTTTAAGGAAGTGACTGAATTGAATTGGATTCCCCTCAAAATGTGTTGTAAAACTTAAAATTCTATACCTAGGGACTTCATCTCCCTTGAGAAGAGGCTTTCTTTGTTATGTTCATGAGGCAAAAATCAATATTGGGTATGTTTTCAGCCAATTGTCTTTGAGATATAAAGAGAATAGATTAGACCCAGAGAAGGGAGCACAAATGGAGGGAAACAGAGATACACACCAGATGAAAATTGTCAAGGAACTGAGGAGCTGAAAGGAGACATGGACTTTCTTCCAGAGCCCATAGTTGACAAAGTGTTCCCCTAGAGTTGGTGCCCTGAATTTGGACTTCTAACATCTTAAACTGCCAGAAAATAAATATATTTCTATTTATTAAAACCACTCACTGTGGTATTTCTGCTATAGCAACAGTAAGAAACTAAGGCGCCTCTGTTCCAAGTAGTGTCAACTAGGGCAGTTCAACTGGGGGTTGGAAGCTCCTCCTCCAAGATGGTGCACCCACATGCTGATTGTTGTTGGGGCTCAGTTGCATTTGAGAATTGAGGCACCACTCCTTTCCATGTGGGGCTCTCTTCAAGGGACTTCACTTGAAGTGAAGTCACTGGTGGGATGATGGATGGGTTCTGAGATCAAACACCCCAAAGAGATGGGAAATGGAGCTCACCAGTCTTTACTGTTGTAATGATACTTCTGCCATGCTTTATGTTGGTCAAGCAAACAGAAAGCTCTGCTTCAGAGGATAGAATGTAAGACATAGACTTTATCTCTCCATGAGAGGACCATGCTTTATAAAGTGCTAAACAGACATCACTTTTTAAAAAGAAGTTTATATTTATTTTTACTCATTTGTTTTATTTATTTTTGTTGAGATTATACACAGCAGAACATACACAAACTCAACATTTTCTACATGTACACTTCAGTGACATTGGCTACATTCTCCAAATTGTACAACCATTCTCATCTTCCTTTTCTGAGTTCTTCCTCTTGCATTAACTGAAACTTATGACCCCCTAAGCTGTTTCCTGTCTAATCTTTCTAGTTGCTGTTTTAATTTGATCCCATAAAGATAGTTTTTAAAAAAACTGCACAATATTCAAAGGGGGGACATTCTTTATTAATTAACCTAAGTGGTTTATTTTAAGGAGCCTGGTAGGACAGCGGGTTAAGCGATGGACTGCTGACTACAAGGTCATGGGTTCAAACCCACCATCTACTCTGTGGAAGAAAGATGAGGCAGGCTGCTTCTGTAAAGATTTCATCTCAGAAACTCGAAGGAGCATTATGTTTTCCTAAAGATTTACACCTTCGGACAGGGTCGCTATGGGTCGGAACCGACTCGACAGCACTTAACAACAACAACAACAATAGTGTTGCTATGCATCAGAATCAACTCGATAGCAGTAGGATTGGTTTTGATTTATGGGTTAGCTTCAAGACAACTTCAGGATATTTTGGGTAAAGGTTTCAAGATTAATTTTTGGGAATCATCCCAAAGCTCCAGAAAGTCTGGTCTCAAGAGAATTTGAAATTCTGTTCTTCTCTCCCCACCCCTTTTGATTAGGATTCTTCTTCAGTGGAGATGGCTATTGGAATGAGGGCTGAGCAGGAAAAAGTATCCTCAGAGGAAGGGTGATCCAGGTGGAGGGGCCTGTAGTGGGAATAAGCAGGCTCCTGTCACAGACTGAAGACCAGCGAGGCAGAGTGTCATAAGAAAAGGAGACGGGGCGTGGGAGGGTAAAAAAGTCGAGAGGAAGTAGGGGCATGAGATGTTATAGACTTTTACCCAAAGTCCAAAGTGCATGGAAAGACCATTGGAGGGTTCTGTGCAAAGGACTTCCTGGGTGGTGCTCATGGTTAACATGCCCAGCTCCCAACTAAAGGGTTGGAGTTTTGAGTCCATCAACTTCCCCAAACAATACCCACAGTTCTCCTCTGATACACACGGGTTGCCGTAAGTTGGAATTGTCTTGATGGCAACTGTTTATGTAGGTGAGAGATATTCTTCTTATTATTTTAAATCCCTCTTTTCATCACCCAACAGTATGCTATTTCTTTCTATGAGCACATAACATTCCGTTGTATGGAATGCTATTTACTAATTCTTCCATTGATGGATATTTGGACTACATTTGTTGCTGCTAGGGGCCATCCAACAGGTTTATTCTGGTTGAAACTCATCTATAGGGTTTTCTAGACTGTAATCATTATGGGGAGGAGCCCTGGTGGTACAGTAGTTAAGTGCTTGGCTGCCAACCAAAAGGTCAGCAGTTCAAATTCACCAGTGGCTCTGAAGCACCAGCTTCTCCAGAGGAGAGAGATGTGGCATCTGCTTCCATAAAGATAACAGTCGAGAAAACCCGTGGAGCAGTTCTATTCTGTCCTATAGGGTCACTAGTAATCAGAGTCAGCTGGATAGTAATGAGTTAGGGGTCTTTATGAAAATAGATTGCCAGGTCTTTCTCCTGGGGAGCTACTGGATGGATTGGAACCACTAATTTTTCAGTTAGAATCTGTGTGCTTAACCATTGTGCCACCAGAGCTATATGATCTACCTTTTAGCTATATTGAATAGAACATGTGTGTGCAAGTGCTTGCTTGTTTGGATACCTGTTTTCAATTCTTTTGGGTAGATACCTAGGAATGGAATTGCTAGGCCACATGATTTTCATCTGAATTTAAAAAAAAAGTCCCTCTGGTCAAAGGGTGCAAGAGTGAAAGTCAGAAGCTCAGAGAGAAAGACTAGGACCAAAGGTGATGCACCTGGACTGGGCAGGTCGTGGTGGGGTTGATGGGAAATGGGCAACTCTTGGAGGCGTAGTTGAAGCAGAGCCAATAGCAGACACTAGGTGAGAAGGAAGGGATCCAGAACATCTCACTGTGTAACTGAAAACTGGAAGCTGAGTGCAGTCAGGACATCTCTGGATCAAGCTGCAACTCAGTGTCCATTTCCTGGGGGATGGACTGCCCTGGGGGAACCCACCTCCTTGGCCTTAATTTGCCCCATTGCAAGATGTCTCTGTTGGCCCTGGTCTCCTAGGCTGACAGTCAGCCATCCCCAGGGGAATTTGCTGTTCTTTCTGTGGCAGCAGTAGGGACGGGCTATTCATCAGTGTCTTCATGCCTGGGAAGCTGTTTCCCACATGCGTGTTGCTGCCACCCGCTGCCAGGACATGTGTGTTGTGAATGTCTTGGAAGGTAAAGTGCCCCCCAACCCCCAACCATAATGGAGATGGATGTAAGTCCATTTTGTAAGAGAGAACCTTTCATTCACTACTTTTGGGAGATATAAAGATGCTAATGGGCTGACCCCAACTTGAAGTTTAATTATGTTACCGCTAATGAGCTGCAGTTCTTGTGGTTGCATCTCACCAACAACAACCTTGGGCTTGTTTCTTTCTACTGTGAGCCTCTGAGGACACCATTGGGGGTCATAGGGGATGTGGTGGATGGCAGGGAACAAGGGTGGGGTCATCGCCAGGGCCATGTTCTTAACAAAGGTCTCCGTTTCCCTGAAGAGCAACAAGAGGTGCCTGTAGGAGAGAGGAAAGTTAAAATTGTGGAAGAACTTTCTGAAGGGAAGGTTTGGAAAATGCATACATAAGGAATCAGAGGCTTAGTCACACTTGTATTCATCCCTAGATCTTAGAATTCTTGTAGGATGAGCAAGGACCATAGAGTCTAGAATAGGTGCACGAGAGAGTCAGGGAAACAAGTAGATAAATTAAAAAGTGTGGCTACTAGGGCTCTAGCTCATACATGCATGGGTTTATTCCAAACAAGATATATTTAAATATGTGTCTGCCATCAGTGATGGCTGCAGACAAATTCTATCCATAATACACTTGTCTTAATCTCATTAGGGTGCCTTCAAAAAAGGTATAGTCAAAATAGTGGCTTACAAGACTATCTGCTGAGCCAGTTAAATTCAAGACAGAGACGTCAGTTTAAAAGGTTATAGCAAAAAATAATAATATATATATTTTTAAATTCCAAAGGGGAAATCTTTTTCTAAGAGGACACTGGATGATCATGGGGGCTTATTATGAAGAAGTTTTAAGAAAATGAAAGCTGTATTGGTGAGAAGGAATTTTTTGTCATCACGACAATGTACCTATTCATCCTTTGAGGGTAACAAGGGCTGTCCTATGAGAATTTTACTTTATGTCATCCACCCTTCAGCCATCATCTTGCCCCTTCAGATTTCTTTTTGTTACTCAAACTCTAAGGAGCATGATTTGAGTCCCTTGAGAATGCCCAAACTGCTCTTTTGATGTGGTGTAAATCAGAGAGCACAGAATTCTTTGGGGGAAGGCTTAGAGAGATGCAAACTCTGCCTTCAGAATTGCTACACCTAGATGGAGGATATGTGTAGAAACAATAGCTTCATATTTTGATGTTTTTGTTTAATAACACCCTCTATGAGTTTGTAGTTATACTTTTTGACTTACCCTCATATTATAGTGTCTATTAGATATGAGGAATTGCTCTTCCCAGATGTTTGCACAACTGGCTTTTTCAGGTCTCAGAGGAAATGCTGACTCTTCTGGGACTCAATCCATACTTCATTGCTATAAAAACCTCTTCTCTATCTCTCCTTAATACATGTTGTTGTTAAGTGCCGTCGAGTTGATTCCTACCCATAGCGACCCTGTATAGGGTTTCCAAGGAGTGGCTGGTGAGCTTAAACCATCGACCTTGTGGTTCAAATGACTTTGCAGTCTGACGCATTAGCCCACAACGCCACATCAGGACTCCATCCTCAATACATAATCCTGTTTATATTCTCCTGACATCATTGTCAACTATAAGTATCATTTTTGTTTTTTTAATTTTTTGTTGTGATTTGGGTGAAAATTTACAAAGCCAATTGGTTTTCCATTCAACAATTAGTATACATTTTGTTTCATGACATTGATTGCTGTCCCCACAATGTAGCAGCCCTCTTCCCACTTCCTCCCTGTGTTTCCTGTTTCCATTCCTCCTTCTTGTGGATCCCTTCCTGGCTTCTGAGCTTTATCCCCAGGAAAATGCTGTCCTTTTGATCTCATGTGACTGATTGTTCTGAGGACTGTGGACCTCCCTGGTGTTAGTGTTCATTTTATAGGGTGGTGTATAGTTTGGCTGAAAGTTGAGCCATGGGGATGCATTCAATTGCAAGTCTGAAGGTAGGCTAAGGGTCTAACAGTTTCTATCAAACCAGTACATCTAAACTTTAAAAAAAAAAAAAATAAGATTGAGTTTTGTTTCACATTTCTCTCCTATTCTATCCAGGATCTCCTAAGGTGATCCCTTTTAGAGTGGTCGGTAGTGGTAACTGGGCACCATTTAGTTCTCTGCTCTCCATCTCATTCTTCTGCTCTCAGGGTCTTGGACACTGGAGTTTATGTGGTGTATTTGTCCTTGTGTGGTGCTTTGGGCTAATGTGCTGGATTGTAAAGTCAGTTTAAATTGCAAGGTTAGTAGTTCAAGCTCACCAGCTGCTCACCAACTTTTATTCTACAGGGTCGCTATGGGTTGGAACTAACCTGACAGCACTTAACAACAACAATTAGTCCTTGACTGCGAATCACAAGGTCAGCAGTTCAAACCCACCAGCTGCTCCTTGGAAATCCTATACAGGGTTGCTATGAGTCAAAACTGACTAAACAGCATGTAACAACAACAACATTAGTCCTTTGGACAATTGTTTCCTTGAATTTTTTATTTTATTCACTCTTCTTTGCTCTGGTAAGGGAAAGACCACTAGTTCTACCACAGATGGCCACTTGAAAGCTTAAGATTCCAATTGCTACCCACCAAAGGAGCTCTGGTAGCGTAGTGGTTACGAATCGGGCTGCAAACCTTAAGGTCAGCGGTTCAAAACTACCAGCTGCACCGCGGGAGAAAGATGAGGCTTTCTACTCCTGTAAAGATTTACACCCTCGGAAACCCTATACAGGGTCGCTATGGGTCGGAAACGACTCGATGGCACATAACAACAACAACAACAAAGGAAGATATAGAACATTGTCTTTGTGGACAATGTTATGCCATCTGAACATGGTGTCTCATAAGACCATGGTCCTAAGCCCCCAAGCCTAGCAGTTTAATTCCTCAAGGAGTTTGGTCATGCCAAAAGTTTTCATAACGTTCCTCCTGTGTGGGCTGCAATATTCATGGATCTATTTGAAGCACAGATAAATACATATGTAGATAAACACATACGTAGAGATATATTCTGACAAATTCATGGGCTAAATCTCATTTGCCTTCTCACCTGTATCAACTTGGGTGTATGCACTTGTAGATTACTGTTATTCCTGTTGTAGGATTCTGTGTGTAATCATATTCATCTCTGTTGCCTTTAACTCTTGTACTCTTTTCAGTGTCTTTCTTTGCCTCGATCATTTTGTGCTGATTCCCCTCTATTGGTTGATAAAGTGGAGGGTCAGTGGAAAAAGGATGACCCCCCAATCAGATGGATTAGCACAGTGGCAGTTAACAATGGGCTCAGAAGTGAAAACAGTTATGAGAATGGCTTAGATCTGGGCAGTGTTTTGTTCTGTGGTGCACAGGAAACAACTTGATGGCACCTAACAACAGGTTCCCATTATACTCTTTTGGTGAAAGCTTTTTGATGTTGTTGTTGAGTGCCGATGTACAAAAGTGTCTGCTTTTTAGGAGGTCCCAGTCTACTTTGTCTTCTGCTGCTGTTGTGTTTTTTTTCAATTGTATTTTGTAATGAATTTATAATGTATTAGGACCCCTGAGTTTACTCTATTTTTTTCTTAAAGTTTTAGGTTTTATGTTTAAGTCTTTGATGCATGTAGAGTTAGTTTTTGTAAAAGGTGAGAAATACAGCTCCTGTTTCATCTTTCTGCAAGTGGAAATCCAATTTTATCAGCTTCATTCATTGAAGAGACTCTCTTGTTCATTTAATGAGTTTTGTCCAAAGATCAGCTGTTTCGGGTTCTCAAGTCTGTTCCATGTTTCCATGTATCTGTTGTTGTACCAGTATCAGACTGTTTTGACTATTGTGGCTGTGTAGGTTTTGAGATCTGTTTTAGTAGTGCTTTGCTTATTGGAGGTCTCTCTCCTTCCATATGAAGCTGGTGATAAATTTTTCCGTCTCTTTAAGGAATGATGTCCATCTATAAGTATCTTACTTACTGTATGGTCCCTGCGTTAATCTCCGTTGCATCCCCAGTTTCTGGAACTGTGCGTGATACACCACTGGTGTTGAAGAAATATTTGTGGAATGCATGAATGAACCTCTGAGTCTTTATACGATAGAGAAGTAGCTTAGCACAGAGGAGGTATTAGGTGCTTCAAGGTAGGGAATGAGATATTTCTGTTTCTTTGGAAACCACAAAATAAGAGAGGTTTCCCATCTAGCCTTAGGGGTGAGGCTAGATGTTTTATGTTCCAATAATATATCAAATTAAATAGGAGCCCTGCTGGTACAATGGTTGAATGCTTGATGACTACATGGAACACTGACAATTTGAAGCAACACAGTGGCTCCTCTGGAGAAAGACCTGGCATCTTAGACTTGGTTTTCTAGAGAAGCAAAAGCAGTGAAGCTTATATTGGTCTATATAAGAGAAGTTTGTATCAAAGAAATGGCTCACACAGTTGCAGAGGTAGGAGAGTCCCAAGTCCATGAGTCAGATGTCAGACTGGAGGCTTCTGACTCACATAGCTTCAGGGCTGATGGATCAATATCAGCGGGTCAGACTGTAGGCAGGCAGGTCAAGCAGATAACATACAGGCTGTTGCTGACTCTCAGGATCAGCAGGCAGTAGAGCAGGTCACTGACCCAAGTCTAAAGAACTGGAGGTTGTTTGATGAGCCAGATGCAAGCTCCAGACCCAGCAGAAAGCAGCAAGCTTTGCCTGTTATTGTTGTTAAGTGTCGTTGAGTCATTTCTGACTCATAGCGACCCTGTATAGGACTTCCAAGGAGCAGCCATTGGGTTTGAAATGCCAACCTTGTTGTTCACAGTCCAGTGCTGATCCTACAGTGTCACAACAGCTTTGCCTGAGTGTCCAATATATTGGAATCAGGACACATCCCCAAGGAAACTTCCTTTCAATTGATTGCTCATAGCAGAACACATCATAGAGTTGATTCCATTATATTAGATCTCATCATGGAGGATGACTGCATCTCATCTGCCAAACCACTGAGAATCCTGGCCCAGTCAAGTGGACACAAAACCTTAGCTATCACATCTGGCAACTTGCTCTGATGCATGTCTCCAAGAAAACCCTCTAAGGTAATTCTACTCCATCACATAGGGTTGGTATGAGTTGGAATCAACTCAAATGCACCTAATAAAAACATCAACAACAATACGAAATTAACCAATGCAAACCCTGTGAATTACAACAGAGCTCTGTCCAATAAAGTGCTGGGAAATGAGCCCCTAGGTTGGAAGGCACTTAAAATACACAGTGACTGCAAAACTGGACTCAGATATACAAAACCCATGAAGATGGTGCAGGACCGGGCAACGTTTTGTTCTGTTGTACATGCATCACCATTATGTGGAATCTATTTGATGGCAACCAACAACAACAACAGTATTAGTCACCACAACCAATTGCTTCCCACCACTAGAACTTTGTCCATGCTGTTCCCTTACATAAAGTGCCTTTTCCTTTCTTATGCCCCTTTCTGGTGTGGACAAGTCTCATATGACAATCTACAGTCAACAAAAGAAGGAACCACATCTGTTTTATTCACCTTTCTATTCCCAGGCGTTTGGACACTTTGTATGCATGCATGCAGGACTGACTGACTGACTGACTGACTGACTGAATTCTTCAAATCTGTCCTCGTCCAGGTGGTGCTCCTGGGTTGGCCCCTGCATTTACCAGTTAATTTTGGCTGATTGTCAGTCATCACACGAATCAATGGACATTGTGTCTGTCTTTTCTACTCAACCGTGTGCTGTTTGAGGGCATGGCCTATGTCTTCCTCATTTGGTGGAAGTCACGTGGACACAGTGTAAGTGCCCACTGGATAATAATGAAAGTTGTGCACAGATTCACCTGCTACTGTGGACCTATCCTCCTTGCAGCTATCTAGCCATAGGCAAGATTGTCCTCATGCCAACCTGGATGGGACCACAGGGTTCTCCCCTGTACAATATAGAACTGTCCTATTACAACTATGGTGCAACTTCTCCCAGGTTTATGGCACTCAACCATTCTCAGATCCTCCAACAACCTGTTGGTTCAGACTTCCAACAACCCCTTCAATAGAGTAGAACTGCCTCATAGAATTTCCTAGGCGGAGGTCTTCATGGGAGCACCAGGTCGTTCTCCTGCACAGCCACTTTGTTGTTGTTGTTGTGAAGTCCGCTGAGTCGATTCCAACCCACAGTGACTCTATATAGGGTTTACAAGGAGTAGTTAGTGAGCTTGAACCGCCAACCTTATAGTTTAAACAGCTTTGCAGTCTGGTTCATTAATCCACTGCACCACACCAGGACTCCTGCAGAGCCAGTAGGTGGGTTCAAAATAGTCAACCTTTCAGTTAGCAGCCAAGTGCTTGACTGTTTGTACCACCAAATGATTGAGATGGGTAAGAAATTAATATTTTCAATTCACAAGACAGGGAATGGAAGCTCAGACATGGGCTTTATTAAGGAACAGAGCTGGTTAGCAGTTGGAGCTGTTAGCAAGCAGCACACAGTTTCTTACCTCCCAGTCCCTGCATTAATAGTATTATTTTTGCTGTCTTATATTCTGGAGCTCTGGTAGCGTAGTGGTTACAAATCGGGCTGCAAACCTTAAGGTCAGCGGTTCGAAACTACCAGCTGCTCCGCGGGAGAAAGATGAGGCTTTCTACTCCTGTAAAGATTTACACCCTCGGAAACCCTGTACAGGGTCGCTATGGGTCGGAATCGACTCGACGGCACTTAACAACAACAACAACATATTCTGGGGGAGTGGCTTGTATAAAAGGTTTAAAATGAGTAATGAAAGTAAGAACAAAACAATACAAGTGACAGCTAATTGATGACTGATTCTGGTCTCATGTCCTGGGGTAGTGCAGATGGTAATGCACTGAGCTGCCAACAGCAAGGTTTGAAGGTTGAGTCCACCCAGAGGTACCCCCTCCCCCCCCAAAAAAAAAAAAAAAAAGACTTAGCAGTCTACTTCTGGAAAAGTAGTCTTAAAAAAAAACCCTATTGAGCACAGTTCTACCCTGACATATATGAGGTCGCCATGAGTTGGAATTAATTCAATAGCAACTGGTTTATTCTGGTGTAGAGCAGATCTAATCGTTTTGTCTGGCTTGCAGTAGATCTTCAGTATGGACCAATTTCTCGAATGTCTGTTTTTGAGGAAATTGAAACTAAGAAAGTTTTGACTGAGTGTTTCTTGAATCAGGGTGATATAGAGTACTAGGAGACAGTGGAGACTACACTTTGTCCAATAGACCTGGACCAAGTGACCATATTGATCCCTCCTGGTCTCAGTTATCCCCATCTGTAAAATGGGCTGTTGGATGAAATGATCACCCTAGGCTTCCCCAGAGTTGGCATTCTACAGATTCATTAGTAGATGGTACTCACTCTCCTCGAGGGTGGTTCTGGAGTCTGTGAGGGTGACAATGGCTCTCTCTCTCTGGACACATAGGACAGTTGAGAGAGTGAAGAAGCACTAGGCAATGTGAGGAAGCCATGCATGCTGCATTCTTCAATGGCAGCAATTTTCCATGTAATTAAGTTTATTCATCATGTATATTAAGGGGAAAATGGAGACACATGATCATCACAGCCCATTTGCTGCCCACATCCATCTCTCGGGCGTCACTTCTGTTTTTCCCCAGACCAGCTGCCATGATAAATGCGGGGCCTGGGAGACACATATGGTGTGAGGACTAAGGGGAATCCCGTGCCTCTCAGTACCCAGGCTGACCAACCCAGATGGACACATCTCCAAAATGCCATACCTGCCTTCAGGGGGCTTGTTGTTAGCTCCTGTGGCACTGGCCTGACTGCATGCAAGACAGACAGAATGCTACATAGTCTTGCATCAGACCCATGGTCATTGGTGGATTGGGCCATTGCCATCTGTAGGGTTGTCACGGGTTGATTTTCAGAAGTAGATCAGCAGGCCTTTATTCCTTTTCCATCTTTGTCTGGAAACTCTGCTGAAACCTGCTCAGCATCACAGCAGCATGCAAGGCTGCACTGCCAGACTGGTGGTGTCTGTGTGTGTGTGGGCATTGACCAGCAATAGAATGTGGATCAGGTGGAGATGAGAATTCTTGCACTGAACCACCAATGTCCTCTCAGGGGATTTACAACCCAGGAATCATGGCAGATGACAACATTGGGTTAACACTGGATATTGTTTTCAGTTCTCTTCCTCCAATGGAATGCTGGCAATGTTGCTGTTGTTGTTGTTGTTAAGTGCCGTCGAGTTGGTTCTGACCCATAGTGACCCTGTATAGGGTTTCCAAGGAGCAACTGGTGAGCTTGAACCACCGACTTTGCAGTTCAAAAGGTTTTGCAGTCTGGTGCATTTACTCATAACGCCACACCAGGACTCTGCTGTTCTTGTTAGGTACCATCAGGTTAGCACCGACTCTATGCACAACAGAATGAAACATGGCCTGGCCCTGGGCCAACCTCACAATCATTGTTTCGCCTGAGCCCATTGCTGCTGCCACTGTGCCACTCCATCTTGGGGTTCTTCCTCTTTTTCTCTGACCCTCCACTTTACCAAACATGATGTCCTTCACCAGTGATTGGTCCCTCCTGATAATATGTCAGAAGTATTAGAGATGATGTCTGGCCATTCTGGCTTCCAAGGAGCACTCTGGCTGTACTCTTCCAACACAGATCTGTTTGCTCATTTGGCAGCCCATGGCACTTGTAATATTCTCCTCTAACACTATAACTCAAATGCATCAATTCTCCTATGACCTTCAGTATTCGCTGTCCAACTTTAGCATGCATATGAGGTTATTGAAAATGGCTTGGGTTAGGTGCACCTTAGTCCTCTAGCTGACATCTTTGCTCTTCAACACTGTAAAAAGGTCTTGTGCAGCAGATTTGCCTAATGCAATACTTCTCTTGCTTTTTTGCTGCTTCCATGAGGGCTGTTGCTAGGTGCTGTTAGGTTGGTTCAGAGTCATAGTGACCACATCCACAACAGAACGAAACACTGCCTGGTCCTGTACCTTTCTCATAATTGTTATGTTTGAGCCCATTGCTGCTGCCACTGTGGCAATCCATCTTATTGGGGGTCTATTCTTTTTCGATGACCTTCCACTTTACCAAACATGATGTCCTTCTCCATCAGGAGGACTGGTCCCTCCTGATAATATGCCCAGAGTATGAGAAACAAAGTCTCGCCATCCTGGCTTCTGAGGAGCACTCTGGCTCCACTTCTTTTGGTAGTCCATGGTACTTTAATATTCCTCTTTAACACCATAACTCACTCAAATGCATCAATTCTATGGTCTTCTTTTTTCATTGTTCAACTTTCACATGCATATGATGTTATTGAAAATACTATGGCTTGGGTCAGATGCACCTTAGTTCTCAAACTGATATATTTGGTGTTTTAAGTCATTTAGGTCACCCCTGGAGTCCTGGTATGGCACTGTAGGATAAGCTCTGGACCTCAAGGTTGGTTTGAACCACATGGTTGACAGTTCAAACTCGCCAGCTGCTCCTTGGAAACCCTATACAGGATCACTTTGAGTCAAAACAGACTCAGCAGCACTTAACAGCAATAACAAAGGTCAATTCTATTTTTCGGAGGCAGCTCTTTCCCAGTCGGAATTTAGGTGCTTTCCAACCTGAGGGGCTCATCTTCTGGCACTCTATTTGTCAATGTTTCATTGCTATTCTTAAGGTTTTCGTTGGTTAAACATTCAGATGTAGTTTGCTTTTCCTTCTTCCTAGTCTGTCTTAGTCTGGAAGTTCAGCTGAAATCTGTCCACCATGGATGTACCCTGCTGGAATTTAAAATACCAATGGCATAGATTCCAACATTACAACAACACATAAGCCACCACAGTATAATATACTGAGAGATTAATTGTGGATTACCCAGGTTATAATATGAAAGTGGGGGTGATTCCATTACTTGGATACCTTACTCTGGCATTTTTAAGAAAATGTACAGGTAAGTCTTAATGACATCACTTAACAACAGTATCAGCATCAGCATCAGCAGCAACAGATATTTCTTTTAAAAAGCACAACCCTCAAGGCAGATGTTCTTTATTAATTAAGATAAATTATTGTTTGGTTTGAAGAAGACTTCAGGGGTTCCTTTAAGTTCAAGGTTTAAAGTTTACAGATGATCTCTAGCAGTCGTTTTGAGATTCATCCAACCTCATTGGCTTCAGAATTCCTGGGAATTTTTAATCCTCTTTAACATTTTCCTATCTTTTGATCAGAATTCTTCCATAGAATTTTTGATTAAAATATTCTACAAGATGGTAGACTACACAGACGCACTACATGGACCTTCTACAACAAAGTCACGAGAGACCAAATGACACAGACAAAGAAGAAAATTCTGGAACCCTGAACTTCAGAGAAAAGGTAAAAGAATTGGATTGAGTGTTTGCTGGAAAGAGAAGTTGAGCAGGAACAGTGAGAGAGGAAGACTGACTGGTGAATGTTGTCCAGATGCAGTGTGGCCAAAAGCTTCTCACTAACGTCCAAGATGACCGTGCTGCATCTGGCCAGCCTTCACCAGTCAGTCTTCCTCTCTCACTGTTCCTGCTCCCTTGTTTTCCTCATGCTCCCCTGGAGACCAGAAGTGTGACTAGCTTGCATGCTCATCAACCCCGAGGGCAGACCCTGTTATCTAGGACTTCGAATCACATGACTCTAAGCCAGTGTGAGGCAGAGCTATCTGTACTTCTTTGTTGTGGCTCCAAACCTACTGAACCACAGAGTGACCAGACCAGCATTGTTTTGTATAGTGCCAATGAGTGGGTTCCAAATCATAGCAACACTGTATGGGGATTTTGAGGAGCAGCTGGTGAGTTTGAACCACTAACCTTATGATTTAAACTGACCTTGCAGGCCAGTGCTTACCCTACAGTGCCACACCAGGACTAAACAGCCACCATCCTCCCAGCTGCTCTGTGGTCCTACCAGACACTGAAAACAGCTCTAATTAAGTGATTCCATGAACAACTTCCAGACTGAGTGCCCTGAACACAGACAACACCAAGGCCTATAGGAACTCCATTTAGGGTCAGGAACAACACTGTCGCATCCCTCCAGAGCCCACTTCCTCAAATCCTTGGCTGGCAGGTGCCCCCAGAGTTTTCTCCTTTCCAGATACAAGAGCTGTACTGTTTTTTTTTTTTTTTTTTCCCTTGTTTGCTTGTTTTTGTTGGTTTATTCTTTCTTCTCTTTCTCTTCTTTCCATTCCCTTGAATTCTATGCTTCCTCTCTGTTTTTGATTTCCCTTCTCTTCTGCTTCACTCACTTTTGATCTTTCATTACTATTCTCTACTCTCTTCCTCTTTTCATCTTCCTTCTCCCTGGTTTCTCTAAGTGTTGTAAAAACACTTTCCTTCTTTTATTTTATTGGTTCATAGTTACATTTTTATGTTCCTCTTTTCTCCTTTTAGTTACTATATATATTTTTCTGGTTGTTGCTTGTTTTTATTTATTTTTTTCTCCTCCATTATTTTCTCTTTCCATTGTTGAGTCCTTGTTTGTTTATTCTGTCTTTTCTTGTGTGCATGTGTGGGAGGAGTTTTCTCTTTCCCACCTGACATGAGACAGCAACTGTACCCATACAGCACAGCCACAATTGTGCTCTGTGCAGATCCCTCACTGGGCAAGAGCCAATACCAGCTCCTATACCATCTGAGCAGTGAAGGACAGCAGCCAACACCAGCCAAACACACCCTAAACCAAGGTGCACAAATGGTGAACGAGAACAGTGCACATGCTTCCATTCTCTAACTACACCCACAGAAGAGAGGTGATGAGAGCCTATGAACACATTGACATACAATCATCAATTAAATACAAATATGACAAGCCCACAATGCCCAGAGACAACAGACAATTTTATCTCACATGAAGAAACAAGAGAGAATGACTAAAAAACGACAAAGATGCAGATCCAGAAAATGTTTCTGAGGGCAAAAAGGTTATGGGACTAAGTGAAAAAGAATTCAAACGAATGATAATTAAGTACCTTTGAAAGATTGACAGAAAGATTGAGGAAAGCAAAGGGAACACAGAAACAAATTTAGAACAGTTTGGGAAAACACTACAAGAACAAACAGACAAAATAAATGCAAATTTTGAAACAATACAAAACCTGCAATTAGAAATCCAGAAGATTAATACTCAGAAATGGACAATACATTGAAAGATCAAAAGAGAAGATTTGAAGCAATGGAAGCCCGGTTTACTGAGATTGAAGATAAATCTCTCAATCCTAGTATACTAGAAGAACAATCAGAAAAAAGAATGAAAAAAAATCAAAAGAAAGTTTGAGAGTTATGTGGGACACCATGAAGAGGAATAACTTATGGATAATTGGAATTCCAGAACATGAAGAGACAAGCACAGAGAAAATTGTTGAAGAGTTGTTGGAAGAAACCTTCCCTAACATTATGAAAGATGACAAGATAAGCATAGAAGAAGCTCAATAAACTCCAAACAGGGTACATCCCCAAAGAAAATTACCAAGACATATCATAATCAAACTTTCCAAAACCAAAAACAAGGAAGGAATCCTGACAGCAGCTCAGAAAAAAACGAAAAGTTACTGATAGAGGAGACCCAATAAGATTAAACTCTGATTTCTCAGTAGAAACCATGCAGACAAGACGGCGATGGGATGACATGTACAAAACTCTGAAAGAAAATAAATTCCCAAGCAAGAATCATATAAACAGCAAAACTGTCCCTTAGATATGACAGTGAAATTAGGACATTTCCAGATAAACAAGGAATTTGTAATAACCAGACCAACTTTACAAGTAATACTAAAGGGCATTCTTTGGACTGAAAACCAACAACAGCAGACAACAACCTGAGATTACTGTACATGACAACACCACCCTGAACTCAATCCAGATATAGAAGTATTTAAAGTAAAACAAGTCTACAAGACTGAACACAGGGAGCCAGAGTTATCAATTTATAATGAAGTGAACTACAAAACAAATGAGGGGGTAATATAGCTATAGAACTTCAAATGGTGAAGAAGTCAAGTAGATTTCAAGATAAAACAGACTGTTGAAGTGGGGAAAAAAATTACATGGAAACCTCAAAGAAAATGAATACACCTTCACATCTAAATAAAAAAGAGGAAAATCAGAAAGATTTAGTAAACATTAACACAACAGAAATGAAAATGAAAAGAAAACCCACAAACAAAATAAACTAAATGCAGAAAATTATGTGGAACAAAGAAATCAGCAGCACCACAAAAACACTCACAGCAAAATGACAGCATTTAAATCATGTTTGAAGTTCCAGGTTGGTGTTCAAGCTCACCAGCTGCTCCTCGGAAACCCTATACAGGGTTGCTGGGGCTGGAACCGACTCGACAGCTCTTAACAACAACATCAGTAATTACACTGAATGTAAATAGAATCCTGGTGTGATGCTGTGGGATAAAGCACTGGACCGCAAGCTTGGTTTGAACCACTAGGTCGGCAGTCCAAACTCACCAGTTGCACCTTGGAAACCTTATACAGGGTCACTATGAGTTGAAATTGACTCAATGGCTCTTAACAGCAACAACAAATGGATTAAGAGCACAAGTCAAGAGACAGAGAGTAGCAGAATGGATAAGAAAACAGAACACTTCAATATGCTGTTTACAAAAGACACATCTTACACACAAAGACAGAAATAGACTAAAAATCAAAGGGTGGAAAAAAGATGTCAAGCTAATGGCAATAAAAAACAAGCAAGAGTGGCAATTTTAATGATAAAATAGACTTTAAGGCAAAATCCAACATAAGAGACAAACAAGAAAATTGTATCATGATTAAGAGAGTCAATGGAACAAGAAGACGTAGCCATAATAAATATTTATGCCCCCAGTGAAAGAGCTTCAAAATACATAAATCAAATTCTAATAGAACTGAAGAAAGAAATAGTCCTGGTGTGGTGCTGTAGGATAAGAACTGGACCTCAAGCTTGGTTTGAACCGCAAGGTTAGTGGTTCAAACTCACCAGGCACACCTCAGAAATCCTATACATGGTGGCAATGAGTCAGAACTAACTCAATGGCACTTAACAACAACAACAAAAACAACAACACAATAATTGTAGGAGATTTTAGTCTACCACTTTTGCTGAAGGACAGAACTAGAAGAAAACTCAACAAAGACACAAAAGATCTGAACAACACAATCAACCAGCTTGACATCATAGATATATACAGAGCACTCACCCAACAACAGCACAGTATACATTCTTCTCCACTGCATTGTATTTTCATTTTCATTAGAATAAAGGAAACTTTTAATCTCAGTTTTTATTTGTTCTATTACTCATTAGCTTTTAAACAGGGAAATTAGTCAATTTCCATGTATTTCATCCCCTCCCCCTTGATCTTCCTATTGTTAATTTCTAATTGTATAGCTTTGTGATCTGAGAAGATGTAGTATTTTGATGTTTTAAATTTTATTGAAGCCTGATATTTGAACTATTCTGGAGCATGTCCCCTGTATACTGGAGAAGAATGTATATTATGCTGTTGTTGGGTTGAGTGCTCTGCTGCTCTTTTTGTAATTGTTGAAGATGTTAGTTTAAGGTATTGACTTTGGTTCTTTCTTCTTTTTGGGTATGTGCATTTATTGCATAAATTACCCTCTGAGCACTGCTTTTGCAGTGTTCCAATTTATGCAATAAATGCACACATGCAAAAAGAAGAAAAAAACAACTATTACAAAAAGAGCAGCAAAGTAAGATTACTGCCACCAGAAGAAAAGAAATACTAAAGGTTAGACCAAGAATGAATGAAAAAGAAAACAGAAAAAAAAAACCCCACCACAATAGATTCATTAAGACAAGATGTTGGTTCTTTGGAAGCATCAATAAAATAGACAAACTATTGGCAAATCTAGCAAAAGGAAAGAAGAACACACAAACAACACAGATAAGAAAATGATGTGGGTGATTTTATTTCTGTTGGTTCCATTGTGACATCACCCATATAATTTCTTGTACAACAATTCTGAAAATCTAGAAGAAATGGACACATTCATAGAAACATATGACTTACCTAAACTACAGGCTGAAGTAGAGAACTTGAAAAGGCCTATAACAAGAGAAAAAAATTAATGAAGTCATTAAAAAATTTCCCAATAAAAAAAGTCCAGGCCCAGATGACTTTACTGGTGAATTCTACCAAACATTCAGAGCTAACAGCAATTCTACTCATATTATTCCAAAATATAGAAAAGGATGGAAAACTTCCATATTCATTTTATGAAGCAAGCATAGCTCTGATACCCAAACTAGATAAAGTCATCCTTAAAAAAAAAACAACAACTATAGACCAATATCCCTCATGAACAGAGATGCAAACATTCCCAACAAAATCGTAGCCAATAGAATACAACTATATATATCATAATCAAATGGGATTCATTCTAGGTATGTAGGGATGGTTCAATATTAGAAAAATAGCTTAATCCATCACATAAATGAAATGAAGGAAAACAATCACATGATCATATCAATTCATGTAGAAAAGGCACTTGACAAAATCCAACACTCATTCCTGATAAAAGCACTGAACACAATAATAATAGAAGGGAAATTCTGCAACATAATGAAGAGCATATATACAAAGCCAACAACCAATATTGCTCTTAATGGTGAGAGACTGAAGCCATTTGCCTTATGAATAGGAACCAGTCAAGGATGCCCTTTGCCACCACTCAATATTGTGTTGAAAGTCTTAGTCAGAGATATAAGACAAGAAAGGGAAATGAAAGGCAAAGAAGAAGTAAAACTCTCTCTTTTTGCAGATGATATGATCCTATACATAGAAAACCCCAAAAGCTCAGCAAGAAAAATATTAGAACTCATTGATAGATTTAGCCAAGTGTCAGGGTACAAGACTAACATACAAAAATCAGTTGGATTCCTTTACACTAATAAAGAGAGCTCTGAATAGGAAATCAGGAAAACACTATAAAATACTTGGGAACAAATCTAACCAGAGACACAAAAGACACATATAAAGAAGACTAGTAAACACGACTACAAGAAACCAAATAAAAAAAGACCTGCAGAAATGGAGGCATATACCATACTCATGGATAGGAAGAGTGAACATTGTGAAAATGTCAAAATTACCCAAAGAAATCTATAGATATAATGCAATCCCAATCCAGATCCTAACATCATTCTTTAAAGAAATGGAAAAACTAACCCCTAACTTTATATGGAAAGGAAAGAGCCTGGATAAGCAAAGCAGTACTGAAAAAGAAAAACAAAGTAGGAGATCTCTCACTTCCCATTCTCAAGACCTACTACTCAGCCAGAGTCGTCAAAACAGCCTGGTGATGGTACAAAAAAACCCTCATAGACCAATAGAACAGAATTGGGAACCCAGAAATAAATCCATCCACCTAAGTCAGTTGATCTTCGACAAAGGGTCAAAACATATTAAATGGGGGAAGAGATAGTTTCTTAAACAAATGGTGCTGGCAAAACTGGAAGTTCAATTGCAGAAAAATGAAACAAGATCCATATCCAACACCATATATAAAAAAAGAATTTAACATAGATTAAAATCCTAAATGTAAAGCTTAGAACTATAAAGATCATTAATAAAGAAACAGCAACAAACTTAGGGGCTCTGACACATGGCATAAAACACTATCAAACATGACGGAAACACACACAAATAGAAGACAAAATAAATGACTGGGACCTCCTAAAGATTAGACACTTATGTGCAACAACAGATTTCACCAAAAGAGTAAAAAGAGAACCCACAGACTGGGAATAATATTTGGCAATGTCATATCAGACAAGGGACTACTCTCTAAAAATTATAGAACACTTCAATGCCCCAACAAGAAGAAAAATAATCCCATTAAAAAATGGGCACTTCACCAAAGAAGACATTCAAGCGGTCAATAAACATATGAAGAAATGCTCACAATCATTAGCCTTTGTTGTTGTTATGTGCTGTTGAGTTGGTTCCGAGTCAGAATGACCTAAAGCACAACAGAAGAAAACACTTCACAATCCTGTGCCATCATTGTTATGCTTGAACCCACTGTGCCATTTGTTGTTGTTAGGTACCGTCGAGTTGGTACCGACTCATAGTGACCCTATGCAGAACAGAAGGAAACACTGCCCAGTCCTGGGCCAACCTCACAATTGTTGCCATGCTTGAGCCCATTGATGCTGCCACTTTGCCAGTCCATCTCACTGGAGGTCTTCCTGTTTTTCTCTAACCCTCCACCTTACCAAACGTGATGTCTTTCTCCAGCAACTGGTCCCTCCTGACAATATGTCCGAAGTATGAAGAGACAAAGATTGGCCGTCCTGGCCTCCAAGGAACACTCTGGCTGCACTTCTTCCAACACAGATCTGTTGGTTCTTTTGGCAGCCCATGGCACTTTCAGTATTCTCCTCCAACACCATAACTCAAAAGCATCAATTCTATGGGCTTCCTTATTCACTGCCTAGCTTTTGCTTGCATATGAGGTTATTGAAAATACCATGGCTTGGATCAAGCGCACCTTAGTCCTCAAGCTGACATCTTTGCTCTTCAACGCTTTAAAAAGTTCTTGTGCAGCAGATTTGTGAAATGCAATAGTTCTTTTGATTTCTTTGCAGCTGCTTCCATGAGTGTTGATAGTTGATCCAAGAGGAGTGAAGTCCTTGACAACTTCAGTCTTTTCTCCATTGGTCCAGTGGTGAGGATTTTTGTTTTCTTTACATTGAGATACAATCCATACCAAAGGCTGTGGTCTTTGATCTTCATCAGTAAATATTTTAAGTCCTCTTCACTTTCAGCAAGCAAGGTTGTATCCTATGCATATTGCAGGTTGTTAATGAGTCTTCCTCCAATCCTGATGCCACACTTTTCTTCATATAACCCAGCTTCTCGGATTATTTGCTCAGCATACAGGTTGACTAAGTATGGTGAAAGAATACAACCTGTCACACACCTTTCTTAATTTTAAAACATTCAGTGTTCCAATGTTCTGTTTGAACAGCTGCCTCTTGGTCCATGTACAGATTCTTCATGAGCACAATTAAGTGTTCTGGAATACTCATACTTTGTAATGTTGTCCATAGCTAGCCATGATCCACACAATCAAAAGCCTTTGTGTAGTCAATAAAGCGCAGGTAAACAACTTTCTGATATTCTCTGCTTTCAGCCAAGATCCATTGGACATCAGCAAGGATATCCCTCATTTCATGGCCTCTTCTGAATCTGACTTGAATCTCTGGCAGTTTTCTGTCAATGTATGGTTGCAGCCATTTCTGTATTACCTTTACTAAAACTTTACTTGCATGAGATATCAAAGATATGTCCGATGATTTCTGCATTCCGTTAGGTCAACTCTCTTTGGAATGGGCACAAATACATATCTCTTCCAATCAGTCAGCCAGCCAGGTAGTTGTCTTCCAAATTTCTTGGCATAGATGAGTGAGTCCCGTCCTGTACTGCTTCACTTTCTTGAAAGATTTCAATTGTATTCCCTCAGTTCCTGATGCCTTGTTCTTTGCCAATTCCTTCAGTGCACCGTGGACTTCTTCCTTCAGTATCATTAGCTCTGTGCCATTGACAGATGGAAATCAAAACATCAATGAGATATCATCTTATTGCAGCATTAATAGCAAACTTAATAAAAAAACCCAGAAAACAACAAATGCTGGTGAAGGTATGGAGAGATGGAGACCCTCCCACACTGCTGGTGGGACTGTAAAATGGTGTAACCACTATGGTACATAGTATGGCACTTGATGAAAAAGTTGAAAATAGAAATTCCTTATCACCCAGAAATCCCTCTACGTGGTATATACCCCCAAGAAAGAATATCTGCGGCACAAATAGATGTATGCACACCTATGTTCAGTGCAGCAATATTCACAATAGCAAAAGGATGGAGACAGCCTAAATGCCCAACAACAGAAGAATAGTTAAACAAACTTTGGTACAACATCATGATGTGATATTGAAGAATAATGATGAATCTGTAAAACACCTCACAACATGGATGAACCTGGATGTTATTATGCTGAGGGAAATTAGTCAGTCACAGGACACATATTATTATATGAGACCACTGCTCTGGTAGCGTAGTGGTTACGAATCGGGCTGCGAACCTTAAGGTCAGTGGTTCGAAACTACCAGCCGCTCCGTGGGAGAAAGATGAGGCTTTCTACTCCCGTAAAGATTTACACCCTCGGAAACCCTGTACAGGGTCGCTATGGGTCGGAACCGACTCGAAGGCACTTAACAACAACAACAACAACTGTTGTAAAAAGTTAAGAAAACGTTTTCTTGATAAAAGAAGCAGTCTATGATGGTCAACGGAGGGTGGTGGAGAGAGGGGAAATTATTCATGGGCTACAGGGAAGACACATGCTAACATGGGGGACAGGGCAGGTAATATACAACAAGAGGAAGGTTAGCAGAGGAAAGATGAAGGTAGTTAAACTGGAAGGAATTCAAGAGTTAAACTGAATAGAGGTAAATACTATTAACTGATGGAGGGAATGAGAGCATTGTAATGAAGTTAAGTATATGATTTGTTAAATGTAAAACTGATGCTCTGCTCTGTAAACCTTCACTCAATTCACAATAAAAAGTTTAAATATTTAAACTTTACTATTCAGTAATAGTAGCCAAGTACCACCCAGTTCTTCTGGTCTCATGGCAAAGGAGGCAAGTGGCCCCATACTTTATATCCACCTCCTGTTCCTGAGTGTCCATTCTCTGTTGCTCCAGGTGAACAGAAACCAGTTGTCATACCTTGGAGAGCATCCGTATTTTACAGATATGAAAACAGAGTCTCAGAGAGGGCAAGTCAGTTGCTCAAGGTCACACAGCCAGGACAAAGCAGAACCAAGATTCATACAAAGTGTGCCTGACTCTGAGTAATGAAACTTGATGGTGCTTTTGCTCAAATCTAAAATATGGTCAGGGAAGGTGTATCTGTGTGTGTAGCTCACTCTGCCTGCCCTCAGCCCACACCTGATGTTGGGTCTGGGTGTTTCAGAGTCAGGAGAGATCTCTGATCTTGGCCCAGCTTGGTCTCTTTAGATACCCCTCCCCACTTACAGTTTCCTTTGCCCAAAGCTCCCTGCAGGCCCCGAGCCAGCTCTGCCTTCTAAGAGATCTAATTAAGCTCTGTGAGGAGGTCAGCAGCTTCCTGGATTGGGGAAAACAGTTGGGTAAGGCAGCCATGGATCCCAAGCAAGGTAGGAGAGGGAGGACAGCCCTCACAATGCCCACATTAATAGTAGCATCTTCTGTTGTAGAGAAGACCTGCAATGCTAGCTGCCATTATTGTTGTTGTAATTGCCTTCATCATCCTCAGCCACCTGCTTCTGAGTTGTAATGAGCATTTATGTAGTATTTTCTGTTCGTCCTCCTTGTTCCATCCTTACGCCAGCCATCTCATCCAGAGTCTTTGAGCTGGTGCCCCATTTGGGAACTCCTCAGACTTGGCCTTCAGGTCAAATCCTTGCCCCATTTTGCAGATAGGGAGCCTGAGGCTCCACAGGCCAAATTCAAGGTGGCCAGTGGTGGAACCGGGATCGGAGGGTTCTGGTGCAGGTGGGTTGGTTCTGTTCCTTTGGGGTCTTTCAGTACTATGGGAGATGGGGAGACCGATGCTGCAGAGGGGTCACTCAGAGGCTGGGCTGGCCCTGGGCTGCTGCAGGGCATGGGGTTATGGCAGCCAAAGTCTTGCTGATGAGGCAGCAGCCGGCACTGCCGGGAGCAGAGCCTGGAGGCTCGGACTCCCCGACCTGCGCCCCGTCAGCCGCTGCCTCAGGGAAAGCATCCTTATTAGTGCAGCTGCTGTGTGGCCCTGGGTGCAGCCAGGGGCAGAAAAGGCTCATTTCCCTGTGCTGGACCCTGCATGCAGTGGCCATACACACACCCCTGTGTGGACGGTCAGAGGCACAGCGTGTGCATGGCCAGGCTTACAAACTCAGGGATGCAGACATGTACAAACACACACAGTGCACCAGTCCACAAATGTAGGGATGTACCCTCATCCACACCACACAGGGCACATGTATGTATATTCAACCATACACGTACACACAAGTGCACACATATGCTCACAGTCACATGTGTGCACATTCAGGCATACCTCACTCACGCACACACCTTACACACACATGTGCTCACACATGCTCACATTCATGTGTTTCCACTCAGACATAGCTCATATATGCACACACCACACATATACACATATGTGCTCACACATATGCTCATATTCACATGTGTACACACTCAGGCATACCTCACTCATGCACACGTACCATACAAGCACACACATATGCTCACACACACTCTCTTTCACATGTGTCATATGCAGACACACTTCACTCATACACACTAATTTATGCATGTACACACACATACATTATGATCACAACTCCATGCATGCACATACACTATATATGTACAACACCACACATGCACACACACACGCTCACATTCACATATGTGTGCACACATACACTCACACCATGAGCACACACATGATACCACAATGCACTTGAGATGTGTGCACATGCAGGCACATCTCATTCATGCACACACAACATTTACACACACTACACACCACAACATACACACATCACACAATACACATAACATACATGTAAGCACTTGCACAACCACCTCCACCACATGTACAAATCCAAACATTCACACATGTACTCACACCCATGTATGCACACACACACACACACACTCAAATGCACACACACACATCCAGGGGCCCATTCACTGTTTTACATACACAGGAGCACAATAATGCCCATGTGCATGATATCACAGATACACAAGGCATCAATACAGTTACACACACACGCACTAATGTCTGTTGACCCAGACAGAGCTAGACTTGTATGCAAATGCTCCCTGAACATACACATGCATGGGCGGGTCTCAGATGAAGACTCTACATCCAGGAGCACACACACACATGCATCTTTGTACACCTGCATTCACAAGCATGTGTCCAGAGACAGGCATTCTGATGCATGGAGGGACACAGACATTTACGTATACTGGCATATAGTTGCACACAAGTATATATCCATTTCTGTCTGATGCTTCTGTGTGGTAAGTTCTACACATCTCACTAACCTACTGCCATAGAGTCGGTTTCCACTCAAGGAAAACCTACAGGACAGAGTAGAACGGCTCCCTAGGGTTTCTAAGACTGTCAGTGTTTAGGGAAGAAGACTGCCTCATATTTCTCCCTCAGAGTGGCTGGTGGGCTCAAACTACTGACCTTGTGGTTAGTAACCCAACACGTAATCCATTGTATTACCAGGGATCCTGACTCATCACACTATTGAGTAGCATTTTTCAGCTGTAAAGACACTTTCCCTAAACAAAACCTATTTGGTGCCTATAGGCTTCCTATAGGGCAGGTTATCTCCCCATTTTACCGAACTTCAGTCAGACCTTGGATCTACTTCCCAACCTGGGTGGTGTCATGCAACATGACACAGGACTGGGTTTGAATCCTGGCTTTGCCACTTCTAGCTTGTAACCTTCGATAGGTCTCCACTTCTGGGAGACTTTGTCCTCATTCATAAAGTTGGGGAGATGACAGCAGCTGCTTCATGGTGTTACATGGATGATTCTGGGAGAACTGACACAGAGGGGCAGGAATGGGGCTGAGCACACTGATAGCATTTAGTAATTGTCACCCACCTTCATTAACTAGTTGCTTTCAGTCAATTCTGACTCCTGGAGACCCCATGTGTGCCAGAGTAGAACTGTGCTCCATAGGGTTGTTGATGTTGAGTTTTCAGAATGAGATCACAGGCCTTTCTTCTGAGGTGCCTCTGGGTGGATTCCAAGCTCCAACTTTTTGGCTAAGACCCCAGAGCATTATTGCTTGTACCACCCAGGGACTGCACGCGTGTTTATGAGTATCATGTTAACACCATTTCCTATCTGCAGCTCCACAGAAAATGCAGCAGGCGATTGGAAGATTTTTACTCCTCACACATGTCCCCTCCCCTGGGCCTCATATATGTCTCAGGTGAGGGGAACCCAGCCTCTCTGGGAAGAACAGATCATTGTCTGTACCTGAAGAATGCCAGGGAGCTGGGAACACCAGCATAGGCTCTGTCCCTGTGGAGACAGCCAGGTTCATTGTAACAATGACTTAGAGCCAATATAACAACCCTCGTATTCTTTTAGTGGGGCCTGAAAGGTACTATTAAATGGGATATTGAGATAAGGAAGTGGGAGTCGGGAAAGGTTACACACTATTTATTCAGGTTTTCATAGGGCACTAAAATATCCTCTCAGCTGCTGCTCCTCTCCCCTCCCTCCTTCCTGGGGCTAATGGCTGGCTCCAGGCATGCCACACACAGGGATGGTGGGTGGGTGTGGGGACAGTTTAGACCAGAAATAGCCTAGGTCTTAGACTCTAGGGGATCCTGGTCCAAACCCCACTTCTGCCTTCCAACCTGTAAGTTATCCATGAAAACAAAACAAAACAAAAGCCTAGCCCGTTGCCTTGTAGTTGAGTTTAGCTCATGTTGACCTCATGAACCCCTGAGTGATTTAAACAGTTAACACATTCAGCTGCTAACTGAAAGGTTCCAGGTTCAAGTCCAGCCAGAAGTACCTTCAAAGATAGGCCTGATGATCTACTTCTGAAAAATCTTCCACTGAAAACAGAATGAAGTCCAGTGCTGTTCTGACACATATTACTGTGCACATGAGCAGAACTGAAGTGCTGGCGGATGGACATATTGTAGGAGCTAATGAGGGTTACACTTCCTCCGGATTTTACCTGGGAGAGTGAAGGAGTAAGGACTATGTTTGCATCATCCTCACCCACCCTCCCACCCAGTTCTTCCACTCTCAATGTTCAAATCCTCTGCTTGCTTCTCCTTTTTGATGGGAAGCTCACTACTTCTGGCACTAGCTTAGTTTTTTCTCCAGATTCCTCAGAATCTCAGAGGTCCTCTTATTCTTGACCCCCACCTCCCCATGTCTAGATTTCATTGTAAAGGTGATGAGAAGCTTATAAGGAAAATGGGAAACTCTCTAGTGATTTCAAGCAGAGGTTTAAAACAAGTAGGCTTGTGTTTGGGGGAAAAAAAAATCTCTTTGTAGCTGGACACTAAGGCACAGGAGTGGGGTAAGAGAGTAGCCTAGGAGAAGAGTTAAAAGCTGATGGTGAGTTGGGATCAGTCATCTGTCTTAATGATTAATCTCTACTCACCAGGAGCAAAAGAGAAAGAAGGAAACCCCAAAGACTCAGGGAAGAAACTAGTTTGTAGGCCTACATGAGCCACAGTCTCATCTACCATGAGACCAGATGAGACTAGATGATGCCTGGCTACCACTAACAACCATTCTAATCAAGACCACAATAGATGTATCTTCAAAGAAGTGTAGAATGGGGGACTCAAATTCTTAGAAAATCCAGAATTACTGAACCAATTGAGGCTAGGGGACTCCCTGAGACAATCACTCTGAGATACTTTTAAAGCCTTGAGCCAAGACTATCTTCCGAGGTCACCTTTTAGTGATGTAATCAATAGGCATACTATGATACTCCACTAAAAATCATCTCTATGAGATCAAAAGGTCAATAATCAAGGCAAAGATGAGAAGATAAGGGGGCAGAGAAACTAGAATACTGGAAGCAGGGTAACCAGAATACAATGAAAGAGAATGTTGACCCACTATGGAAAACGTAACTAATGCCACTGAATAATTTGTATAGAAATTGTCAAATGAGAACCTAATTTGTGATGTGAACTTTTACTGAAAACATAATAACATATTATTCAAAAAGGTGATGGTGAAGGGGTGGGGATTGTGGCCTTGTGCGACAGACCCTTGTGGCAGCATTAAGAACATGGCAGGATTAAGAACATGTGGTAGCAGGTCCCAGAGAAATGGAACAGTAGTAATAATGATTTGGGGTTTTTGTAGAGCTCTGCACATAGTATCTCATTTAGTCACTTGCTCTGTGCTGTTGAGTCAGTTCTGACTCATATAGGGTTGTTGTTGTTGTTGTTGTTATGTGCCGTGGAGTTGGTTCCGACTCATAGCGACCCTGCATAGGGTTTCTGAGGCTGTAAATCTTTACGGGAGCAGAAAGCCTCATCTTTCTTCCGCGGAACAGCTGGTGGACTCGAATTGCTGACCTTGCGTTTCACAGTCTAATGCACAATCTGTTATACAACCAGGGCTCTTAACCATTGTCAAAGAATCGCAGATGATTACTTCACTCCTCTCCCTGTATACAGCAATGCAGACCATTACTTAGGCATTTAACATGTACTAACAAATTTAGTCTTCAAGCCAACTTCAGAGATTTCATACTCATTTTACAGATAAGGAAACTGAGGTACAAAGAGGGCATACAATTGGCCCAACGTCATATAGCTAGTTCATGGGGGCACATCTGGAATTTCCCCAAAGGCAGTTTGGCTCCAAAAGGAACCTTGGTGGCACAGTGGCTTAAGTGTTGGGTTGCTAATCGAAAGGTTGGCAGTTCAAGCCCACCGGTGGCTCTGTGGGAGAGAGATAAGGCTCAGCTTCTGCAAAGATTGTTGTTGTTGTTAATTGCCTTTGAGTTAATTCTGCTTCAGCGACCCTGTAGAGGGTTTCCAAGGAGTTGCTGGTGGGTTTGAACTACCGACCTTGTGATTAGCCATCCAGTGCTTATCCTATAGTGCCTTAGAAATTGTAAGAAGCCGTTCTGCTCTGTTCTACCGTGTCACTAGGAGTTAGAGTCGACTTGATGGCAGTGGATTGGCAGTGATGAAGCACTCAGTTGCTAACCAAGAGGTTGGTGGTTCGAACACACCCAACTGCTCTGCAGGAGAAAGCTCTGGCAGTCTACTCCCATAAGGATTACATTCTAGGAAACCCTCTGGGACAATTTCCCTCTGACAAGCATGGGGCTATGATAAGTTGCAATAGATTTCCCAGCAATTAGGAACAGTAATGATGAGCGCTCAACTACCAGTCAAAAGGTTGGTAGTTCGAACTCCCCCAAAGGTGCCTTGGAAGAAAGACCTGGTGATCTGCTTCTGAAAGTCAGTTTTGTAAACTCTATAGAGCAGCTCTTCTCTGCACATGTGTGGTTGTCATGACCCAGAATCCACTAGAAGGAACTAACAACAAAGTTTTCAACAGCCCCTGATGTTCTGAGTGAAGATGTGTTTAACATTTCCACAACTGTCCAACCCTCCCCACCACATGGGCAGGGCAGATTGTGTTGCGGTTGTGGGTGGCACCACCAGGGTGCTGAGGCTGCGCCCGCACATCTCACCCATCAGCCCACCCAAATGAACTTAGAATCCATTTTCTGTACAGTTCCCCATGATGATCAACTGGAAATGAAATTAGAGGCAATATCTAAGAAAGAAAGAAGGGGGAGGAAAGAGAGGAGGTGAGGAGCTGGGGCAGCTGTTTATTATTGGGCATTTAACAAGTCCTGGTGGTGCTGTAGGATAAGCACTAGACTGCTAACTGCAAGGTCTGCAGTTCAAATCTACCAGGTACTCTGTAAGAGAAAGATGAGGCATTCTGTTCCTATAAAGATTTATATCCTGGGTAACATTATATAAGGTTGATAGGAGGTGGAATCGACTTGATGGCAGTGGATGATGGAACCCTGGTGGTGCAGTGGGTTAAAGGTTGGACTGCTAACCCTAGGGTCAGAGGTTCGAATCCACCTGCTGCTTCTTGGGAGAAAAGATGAGGCAGTCTGCTTCTGTAAAGTTTTGCAGCTTCAGAAACCCTATAAAGCAGCTCTATTTTGTCCTGTAGTGTTGATATGAGTCAGAATTGACTTGATGGCAGTCGGGTATTTGTAGTGGACAACTGCTGGGAATCAGGTGCTCTTTGATGCTTTCATACACTAGTTATCTCAACTCTGAAAAGAAGCAGCTATGATCAGCCCTGGAGTCAGTCCCCAGGTTGTTTCAACTGCTAACTGAAAAGTCGAATGCTTGAGTCCACTCAGAGATACCTTGTAAGAAAGACCTGATGATCTAATTCTTAAAAAAATAAATAAAAATCAGCCTTTGGCAACCCTTTGGAGTACAGTTCTACTTTAACACACATGAGGTTATCATGATTTGGAATTGACATGGCAAAAAAAAAAAGATGAGCCCATTTCATAGATGAGGAGACAAAGGGTCTGAAAGGCAAAGTTGTCTGTCAAAAGTTTCCCAGTTAGTGCAAAGGGCCAAGACTGGAAACCATCCTTCTCTGCACTCAAACCCCTGTTCATTGAGGATCCCTGCTGGTACTCTAGGATAAGCACTGGACTGCTAACCCCAAGGTCAGCAGTTCAAAACCACCAGCCACTCCTCAGGGGAAAGATAAGGCTTTCTGCTCCTGTACAGACTTATAGCCAAAGAAACCCTATTCAGGGTCTCTATGAATTAGAATTGACACAATGGCAGTGGTGGGTGGTTTTTTTGTTTGTTTGTTTGTTTTCTTTTAATACAGACACAGGTTGAGGGAGAAGGTGTGAGACATGAGGAGAGATCCCTATGGTCAGGTAGAAAATCCCAGGCGTCATATTAAGGGTCTGAATCAGCCCAGCTAACCCACATACAAACCCTATGAGGTAGGAACTATTACATACCTATTTTACAGATGAGGAAACTGAGGTCCAACAAAGAGCAAGGAACTACATCTCAAAGCCCAGGCTTTGTAAAACTGCTCTGAGTTTCAGACAGAGAAAAAGTCAGTGGTGGTGATAACAGGTCGATACATTGTGTGCTTGTGAACTGCCAGTCAAGGTACGCGCAGAGCTTTTTAAGATCCCCCAAATTCATTACATAACCACTGCAATGAATGAGACACTGAGATCTTCTGCCAATGAGAAGCGGAGTGACTTGCCCACTGGGATTAGGACCTGAACATCAGACTATAGGACTCTGCCTCAACTTGGAGAGTATATACATTTTGTGGCCCACCCTACTTACCCTAAGGGGCTTTCTGGAGGTGCTGGCTGTGGAACTTCCTGGAGATGCTATGTTTTGAATGATGTATAAGATTCTCCCTCTCCCTCCTCTCCTTTTTCTTCCTTCCTACTTCCTTCTTCTCTCCCTCCCTTCTTCTTCCTCCTCTTCATCCTTCTTGCCCTCTTCTCTCCCCTCCCTGCTTCCCTTCCCTCTTTTTTCCTTCCTCTCTCTCTTCCATTCCTGAGTCTTACTTGGCTCCAAGAATGCGGCAACGAGTAAGAAAAGCATGCTGCTTGTCCTGGTGGCACTTAGATTTAAGCCCACAATAGTCCCATTGTGGTCTCCATTTAGCAGATACAACAAATGAGGCTTTGTTAACTAGCTCATGTGAGGGGTAAACAGAACCGAAACCCAGGCCCACCTGACCCCCAAACCTGCTCTCTCTGTCTCCAGGGCAACAGCAACTGTTGCGACTGACCTGGAAAGGATGAGGCTCCATGTGAGAGCATGTTGAGTGGGCACCGAGGATTTGAGAAGACAGTTCTGGGAAGAGACCAAGGTAAGAAGGAGGCAGAGGCACAGTGAGGGCATCTTGGCCTTTAGAGGGACCTCAGCAGAGAGGTCAGCCCACCTAGTGCCTGATTCTGGGGTCCCCAGGGAGGCTGCTTTCCAGTAGGTGCATCATCCTGGCCTGTCTCCTCCTCCTCTCTCAACGGAGGGGATGGAAAAGCTGAGTTCAAGTTCTGGCATGTGAGTTTGTGCATGTGGCTTAAAACTTTAGATGCAATAACATCCGCTTTCACGTTTTGGGAGTGCTTTGGGGGCTACTGGAGGTAAGTGCATCTGCCAATTGAAAAGTGCTGTCTGGATCTTTCTCTATCTGTAGACTCTGCACAGCCTGGGGGCAGGTTCCTTGTCTATTCTGTGCATAGACTCACTCACTGCCCCGGAGTGGATTCCAACTCATAGTGACCCTGCTGGACAGAGTAGAACTGCCCCATAGGGTTTCCGAGGCTGTCAGTCTTTAAGGAAGCAGGGTACTTCATCTTTCTCCTGCAAAGCAACTTGTTGGCACAACGCTTAACACTCTGTGTTATTGTTTCAAGTGCTGTAGAGATGGCTTGGAAACCCTGTATAAGGTTTCTGAGGAGCAAATGGTGAGCTTGAACTGCCAATCTTGCGGTTCAAACTGACTTTGCAGTCCAGATCATTAACTCACAGTGCTACGCCGGGATTCCTAACACACATAGACCCAAACCAAACCCACTGCCATGGAGTTGATTCCGAGTCACAGTGACCCTGTGTAGGATTTCTGAGACAGTCAGTCTTTATAGGAGCAGACAGCCTCATCTTTCTCCTGCAGAATGGCGGGCAGGGCTCAGTAAACGTCAAAGAAATGATGGGTTGGATCATCATTTTGTGAATTTTTAAAAGCCCCTTCTTGGAGTTGGTAGAGCACCTCTGGGACCCCAAGAATGGTTCAGAGATGAAGTTGATACTTATTCTTTATAATAACCTCAGTGACAGCATCCCATTCTGTGGAGATCTTGCTGGATGCTTGGCTCATCTGATCTTCAGCAACCCTGTGAGACAGGTACCATTATCAACTCCACTTTGCAGGTGAGGAAAGAGAGGCTCAGGGATGTTGCCTTCCTTGTCTAATGTCACACAGCATGTAATTGGGGAGGTAGTTTTTCTTACACCAAAGCTGGGTCCCTCAGCTATTGGGGAACCCTCCCTCAAAAGGTTCCTGTTCCCTGAATCTAGGTGAAGAGAGAACAGGACAGAATCTGCAGTCAGCTGGGCGTTTGCACCCACTAATAATGAAGTCAATAGCCCCTTCAAGTTACAGTAAATGTTTCTCCCCTTGAACAAATCATTTACTGTACTGTGAGTGCTGAAAGGGTACCCTGTTTACACACTGAGCCAGAGCAATTCCAATCGGAGTCTAATTATTGATGCTACAGCTCCCATGGCCTTGGGAAAGGACTGCCTAATTGCACCAATTAATACCTGCCACTCTTGGGAGCTTTGTCAGGATGCAGCTTGGGGGTGGGGAAGAGATGGGTTCATGTGGTCACCTGGGTCCAGACCACTGGCCACAGGCTGGGTGCAGAGAGGCATTTTGTGTTCAGGATGGTGTCGTTTTAGGTGGGGCAGCTTGAGAGGAGGGGGCCACCCAGACACACTGCCAGTCCCCACTGCAGTAGGGGCTGCCTCCTTTCAGGAATATGGGGGTAACAGGAGGCTAGGAATTCTAGCCTCTGTCTATGTTCTGCTTCTGACTTGATTGGAGATTCTGGGGGACGGTATGGCACTTACCTGAGCCTCAGTTTCCCCATGCAGAAAATGGAGTCTTAGTGCAATTCTGTGACTTGTGATGTGTGATGCTGGTATGTCACTGGTATTTCAAATACCATCAGGCTCATCCATGGTGGACAGGTCTCAGTGGGGCTTCCAGACTAAAACAGACTAGGAAGACAGGCCTGGTGCTCTGCTTCCAAAAATCAGCCACTGCAACTCTTATGGATCCCAGCTGAACCTCGTGTGATATGATGCCGGAAGACGAGCCCTGTAGGTTGGAGGACACTTAACATAAGCCTTAGCAATGGCTTGAGCACACCAACAACAAATAGGCAAAGTTTTGTTCATTGGGTCTTCGTGAGTAGAAGCTGACCTTATAGCAACTAACAACATCCAACTAGTGTTATTACGAGGGCTTACTGGGGTCATCTTTCACAAGTTCGTTTGCGGTGTGAACTCTGTGGGGCTAGACCGGCTGAAGAGATTTTTACTAAAAATCCAGAGGGTGAGGAGACCTGACTTCTGGTCATGACTCTACCTTTTATTTTCTGTGGTGGTGATGGTTATGTGCCGTGGAGTTGGGCCCGACTCATAGAGAACCTGTACAGGGTTTCCGAGGCTATAAATCTTTACAGGAGCAGAACGCCTTATCTTTCTTCCTCGGAACATCTGGTAGTTTCGAACTGCTGGCCTTAAGGTTCGCAGCCCAATTCATAACCACTACGCTACCAGTGTTGTTGTTGTTGTTAAGTGCCGTCGAGTCGGTTCCAGTGTAGGGCCCTGGAAAAATCTCTTCACTTTCCCAGGCCTCAATTTCCCCAGCTACCAAGTGGGGATACTTCCACCTTCCTAGTTGCTGCCATGCGGAAATCTGAAAATAGCAACTTGGCCACCAAATATGGAGGTTATGGCTGTTTGGGGCACCGATGGGTTGAGGGATAACAGTGTGAGCTATGGGGGCTGACTGGGTGGCAGGTGGGGTATTGGGTGGAGATGTGAGGAGGCAGGGAGAAAGATCATGGGCTTTCCAATGAAATTGACCTGGGTTTGAATTTCATCTCTAACCCTTTTGAGCTATGTGGTCTTGGATAATAAGAATTTCAACAACAGCCCTCTATTGGTGCCTGTTGTATATTCTAGGGGCTGTGGGACACGGAGTATCACATTAAACCCTCTAAGAGGCTGTTGTTATTGTTAGGTGTTGCCAGGTCAGTTTTGACTCATAACAACCATCTGTAGACCTTACGTCCAACAGAACAAAACACTGCGTGGTCCCTCACCAGCCTCACAATTGATACGTTTTAGCTTATTGTTGCTGTAACTGTGTAAATCCATCACATTGTGGGGTCTTCCTCTTTTTCTCTGATACTCCACTTTTCTAAGCATGATGTCCTCCTCCAGGGACTGATCCTTCCTGATGACATGCCCAAAGTACGTGAGAAGAAGTCTCACCATTCTTACTTCTAAGGAGTATTCTGGCTGTACGTCCATGGTATTTTAAATATTCTTTGACAACGTCATATTTCAACTGGATCAGTATTTCTCCAGTCTTCCTTCTTCATTGTCCAACTTTCTCATGTCTGAGAGGCAGTTGCAAATACCATGGCTTGGGTCAGACCTACCTCTAAGAGGTAAGTCAATTTTTAGCCTCATTAGACAGGTTCCAGAGAAGTGAGGGAACTTCAGGATTTAGATCTAGTGAACTGGAGGACTCCATCTCTGCCTGCAGCTGCTACATCTTCCTGCCTCCAGTTGCCTCAGTCTTCTTGTCTGCAGAAGGGGCTAATGGTAACCTCTTCTAAGCAATGATGTTGCAAGGTTTGGACATGATTTGTTATATGAGATGTGTAGCCCACTGTGTAGTAGCTAGAGAAGTACATGGCCCGCTGATGGCCCAATTTGTTGTGAAAGCATGTGAAGTGGGGACACTCTCAGTTGTGGTCCTCCCCCCCATCCACTCTAACTAACTCCACGAGGGCCTGGTGGAGACTAAGGCCATATACTTCTTTGAGTGAAAATGAATTGTCTTTGTTACTACCCCAACTTCTGGTGACCCAAATGTGTGCCAGAGTAGAACTGTGCTATATAGTGTTTTCAATGGCTAATTATTATTAATTTTTCAGAAATGTATCATCAGACCTTTCTTCCTAGCTATCTCTGGGTGGGCTCAGATCTCCAGCCTTTCATTAACCATTTGCACCTCCCAGGGCGTCCTTCCCCAGCAGTGCAAGGTCATCCTTCTCACGCAGACTCCACATTCTCCGGAGTATCCCCCTCACCCCCGCCCCTGTCTTTAGTCTTTATTTCATCCGCACCCCTGGGGGCTTACAGTCCCACTGGAGCCTACTTGGCACTGTGCTTTCTCCTGTAACACGTTGTCACCATGTATTATGTATTATCAGCCCCGCAAAGCGGTGACACAGAAGCCTGATGCCAAACGATCGACAACAAAGGTGTGGGTCCCCCTGGGGGGCAATCTTAGGCCTTGACAGGAGTCCTGTGGTCCCCCACCCCATCCTGTACTGCTGCTCCTTGGCACAGCTCGCATAGCCCCGAGGGGGTGAGGCTCGACGGGCCAGCCCACAGCGCACACGGGGATGAGCTTGATGTCCTTGTGCCTGACACCTGCCTTGTATGAGGTTGCCAAATTAAATGCAACAAAGCTCCTTAGTCAAAGGCAGCCGGGGCCTGGTGGGGAGACAAGGCAGGGCATCTAGCGTGGCGTGGCAGCTGACTGATTTCCCCCAATTACGGCTGGTTTAATATTTATAGGTTTGGTGCTAGAGGGCTGCCAAGGAGCAATTCAGCCCCAATGGCTGCTGTTGGGAGGTCCTAACTAGCGGGTAGGGAAAACACCAACTAGGCAAGACTCTGTCTGCACCAGTCTGTCCGGGCACCTTCCTGAGGCATACAGAGACCCCTTATGCAGCATTAACTGGGGGCTCTGAGGTCAAAACCAAGCACCCTGGAGGGACCTATGGCTCAGTCCTTGGGGAGGGGGGGGAACGGGGAGGAAGGGAGCGCCTCCAGAGTTAGACCCATCTATGTTCTTCTCTGTATTTGACTTCTTCTTGGCTGTGTGTCCTTAGGCAAGTATGCATTGCCTCACTGAGCCCCAGTATTCTTATCTGTGAAATGTTAGCAATCATATGCCCCGCTCATGTGATTGATGTGAAGATCCAATAAGGCAAAACACCAAAGGTGCTTAACACAGTGTCTGGCATATACAAGGGGGCTTCAAAAAGTTGGTGGAGAAATCCCTTTCTCTTTTCATTCCGTTTCCCACAGATATTTTGAAGTCCCCTCATAATTGTGGTCAGTAAGTGGAAGCCATTGTTGTTGTTGTTAAGTGCCGTCGAGTTGGGTCCGACCCATAGCGACCCTGTACAGGGTTTCCGAGGGTGTAAATCTTTACGGGAGTAGAAAGCCTCACCTTTCTCCCGCGGAGTTGCTGGTAGTTTCGAACCGCTGACCTTAAGGTTCACAGCCCGATTCGTAACCACTACGCTACCAGAGCTCCTAAGTGGAAGCCATATCTGTGAATATATATAGCCTTACACTTTGTGAGGTTGGAATCCCTATATCAGTTAGCTATGGCTACAATAATGCTGCATATCAAACCAGTCTAAAACTCAGTAGCTTAAAACAATAATCATTTATTCTCACATACCTGTGGGGTGACTCACACAACTGGGTTGGGCTCAGCTGGGTGGCTATGTGATCACAGCTGGGCTCCTTCACACATCTGGGGTTTAGCTCATCTGGACTGGGCTCAGTTGGGTGGTTCTTTTGATGTTGGCTGGGCTCACACATGCAGCTGTGGCTCAGCTCATCTGGGTTGGCTCAGCTGTGTGGCTCCATTGACAGTTGCCTGGACTCACACAGCTGTGGCTCTGCTGGGTGATTCTATTGATACTGCTAGGGCTCAGCTCATCTGGATGGCTCTGTTGATGTTAGCTTGCTCCCTCTAACAGCTGGGCCTCATCTGGGCTGGGCTCAGTTGGGTGGTTCTGTTGATGTTGCCTTGGTTTGCTCACACAGCTGAGGTGCAACTCATCTGGGCTGGGATCTCTCCACATGATACTCTCTTTCTTTTGGGACCATTTCTGTCCTGGGCATCTTCTTCTCTTAACAAAAGCAGAGGCATGAAGATTATTGTTGCTAAACAAGAATCCATCTTTTCACTTAACGTTCCTTTGAATCATTAATTATGATTCTCATCTTCCTGATAAGGAGACTAAAATTCATGGAAGTCACTATTGGTGGATCTAAGATCTGAATACTTCAAATAGCGCCCTCTTTTCAATGATCGGACACCCTTAATCACAATGTTGTTGTTAGGTGCTGCCAAGTCGTTCTGACTCATAGCAACCCTATATACAACAGATGGAAACAATGCTGCTATAAATGTGCCAATTCCTCTCGCTTGGGGACTTCCTGTTTTTTTCTGGCTCTTCGCTTTACCACGTATAATGTCCTTCTCCGGGGATTGGTCCCGCCTGATAATATGTCTGAAGTATTAAGGATGATGTCTGGCTATCTTTGCTTCTAAGGAGTATTCAGGCCATACTTCTTTCAACTCAGATTTGTTTGTTCTTCTGGCAGTCCATGAAACCATCAATATTCTTATCCAACACCATCACTCAAATGCATCAATTCTTCTGTAATCTTCCTTCTTCACTATCCAACTTTCACATGCGTATGAAATGATTGAAAATACTATGGCTTGGGTCAGGTGCACATTAGGTCTTAAACTGACATTTTTGTTCCTCAACACCTTGAAGAGATTTTGCACAGCAGATTTGCGTAATGCAATACGTTGTTTGATTTCTTGACTGCTGCTTCCATGAGTGTTGATGGATGATCCATGCAAAATGAAGTCTTTGACAACTTCAATCTTTTCTCCATTTATTATGATCTATTTATTGACCCAGTTGTGAGGATTTTTGTTTTCTTTGCACTGAGGTGCAAGCCATACTGAAGACTGTGGTCTTTGATCTTCATCAGTAAGTATTTTAAGTCCTCTTCACTTTCAGCAAGCAGGGTTGTATCATCTGCATATTTCAGATTGTTAGTTGTTAGCAAGTCTTCCTTCAATTCTGATGCCTCACTCTTTTCAATCACAATTGTTGTTGTTGTTGTTGTTAAGTGCCGTTGAGTCAGTTCCGACTCATAGCGAACCTGTACAGGGTTTCCGAGGCTGTCAATCTTTACGGGAGCAGAAGGCCTCATCTTTCTCCCATGGAACAGCTGGTAGTTTCAAACTGCTGACCTTGTAGTTCACAGCCCAATTTGTAACCACTACAATACCAGAGCTCCTTTCAATAACAATAGCATATGATATTTATTAAAAACTTGCTGTGTACCAAGTGCTTTGCATGAGTTATCTTTAATCCAAACCCAATCTTTGACTGTTGTTGTGAAGTTGTTAAGTACCATTGAGTCAGTTCCAACTCATAGTGACCCTGTATCCCCGTAAATTTTGCATAAAGCCTCATCTTTATCCTGTAGAAATGCTGGTAGTTTGCCGTCCAGTGCATATGCTATGTGTTCCCATCTTTGACTATAGGCTTTTATATCCCCATTTCACAGATGAGAAAGCTGAGACTAAAAGGCTAAGTAACTTGTCCAAGAAATCATGACTAATAAGTAAATGACAGACTCAGGATCGGAGCACAGTTCACTCTCAATCCATGCCAATATGTCCTTGTACCTGATATTTCCTTTGCTTGGCTTCCCTGCTCTCTCTCTTTCTGGAACAAGGTTGTATGCCCATCAAAGCAATAGATGTTTAGTAAATTATAATAAATAATGGATATTATCAAATCAGGTGCTACCGTATTTATTTTAGGAGTTTCTGGGTGGTGCAGTTAGATACTTGTTTGGTAGCTCTGGTAGCATAGTGGTTACGAATCGGGCTGTGAGCCGCAAGGTCAGCAGTTCGAAACTACCAGCAGTTCCACGGGAGAAAGATGAGGCAGTCTGCTCCTGTAAAGATTTACAGCCTTGGAAACCCTGTGTAGGGTCGCTATGAGTCGGAACCGACTACACGGCACACAACAACAACAACAACAGTTTGAATCCATTCAGCGGCACCTCCGAACAAAGTCCTGGCGATCTACTTTCAAATGGTTGCAGCCATTGAAAACCCTATGGAGTTTTAGCAGTTCTAGCTGGACACACCATGTATCAGAATTGATTTGAAGGCAATGGTTATCCCAGTTTTAAGGATGGACAAAGTGAGTTTCACAGAAGTGAGGTTTGGTAGCACTTGAACGCTGGTCCATCAATCAACACATGGGAGTTCTTGCAAGTCTCCTAAGAAAACGCAGCTGCTATGAGTGGTGAAGAGATTTGACAGTTAACTTCCCTCTCTCCTTCACCCTGCATGGCCCCTATCTGATTAATTGATGCTGTTTTGCAATGAAGGAGGCAATGAAGGTGGTGCAGTGGGTTGGTTATGCATTGGACCACTAACTGAAAGGTCAGTGACAGGTCTATTCCATCCTGTAGGTCTATTCCTCTTTGTGAGTTGGAATTGACTTGATGGCAAAGGGTTTTGCAACAAGGCATCGACATCCAACTGGCTGCCTTATGTCCCAACCTTTTTCTCTTTTTTCGAAACTTGCTCCTCCTGAGTTCCATTGCTTCTGGTCTTGCTGAGGATAGGACTCATCTGTTGAATGGATGCAGCCACCATGGGTATAGGGCCCAGGAAAGTGTCTCCATGGTTCCTCTCATTACCTTCCACCCCCACTGGGCTGCCATGGGTGAGCATTCCCTTCTATGCTTTGAGCCTCCATGGCCTCATCTGTGAAGTGGGTAGAGTTACCCTTTCTCAGATTGGTGCCGTCAACCCAGCTGTGTTTATGTCCATCTGATAAAGAGTCAGTGCTCCATAAATACAAGCAATGGTTATTATCAGTTGGGCCCTGCAGTATTTTCTTTACCCAGAGGGGCAAAACTACCAAACAAAAGCTAAAAATGATGGAAGCTGGTTGACTTACGTTCCTAAAACATCATTTTGCAGATGGGGAAATGATGGAAACCGCATCTCACACTACAGGAACCAAGGAGAGAAGGAAGAGGCTTCATTGGCGTACAGATGTTGTGAGGAGGTGTGGAGAGATGGCACATGTGGTGATGGAAAGTATCCTATGCTCATGGCCCTCACTGTACAGACAGAGGGCTCTGAGAGGTCCAGGAATAACAATGTTAGGACCATGTGGCCAGAGCTGAATCCTTTCTTGACCTGTGGCTTCCCAGTTCTTTCTCTACTCCAGACTCTGGGCCCCTTCTTGGCTGGAGCTGGGACTCTGTAGGGTGTCACAAGGAATGCAGTGGCATTCTCCCGGCATGGGGTGGGCTGGGAGATTCAGAGAAAGCTGCCAAAGCAATTCTCAGAAAAGTCCCCGGGGCTTTGTGTCAAGGACAAGAGTGTGTCCCATGGGTAAATATAGTTAACACAGCTGCAAAACAGAATTTATTTCTTGTTTGAGATATCATTTTTAAAGCATGGCATAGGGAGAGCTTTAAAAATGAAATTATAGCAGGCAATAAAAAACCTCATAGGCACTGTATTCAAATTATGCTACAGTAATAGGCCAAGTTCATAAATAAACATCACCCGTTAACCCTTTCCTGAGCCCCATGAGCTGGTGGGTGGGCAGGATGCAGCTAGGAGAGGAAAATTTGAACTCCAGTGGGAGGAAGCAGAATTGACTGCCAAGTGTCCCTTGACTCCCCAGTCCTCACCTTTCCCACCTAGTCCCTCCATGTCGGTGGCAAAACCCCATAGGTTATTCTTTGTTAAAATGAGGGGATTGCGTGTGTCTAAGGAGCCCTGGTAATGCAGTGGGTTACATATTTGACTGCTAACCACACCACCAGCTGCTTGAACCCACCAGCCACTCCATGGGAGAAAGATAAGACTGCTTCTATAAAGATTTCTAGTCTTGGAAGCCCTAAAGGACAGTTCTACTCTGTCTCTTAGCGTAGCTGTGAGCTGAAATCGACTTGATGACAATAGGTTGGATTGGGTGTGGGTTTCTCTACTGGGGTTGAAGAAATGTACCATCCAAACCTCTGAGCTGGGAGTATTTTGTGTTTAGATTAGGTAGGACCCTACCAAACTGCTTGTATCTCCTGCCCCTTTAAAAAATATGATGTTGTTGGTAAGTGCTATTGAATCAGTTCAGACTCACAGGTACCCTGAACAGCATTTCCGAGGAGTAACTGGTGAGCTTGAACCACAGTGCTTTATCCTACAGTACCACACCAGGACTCGAAAAATATAATGTTGTTGTAGTTAGGTGCCATCGAGTTGGTACCGACTCATAGAGACCCTATGACTCATATGCACAACATCTGTAAAATTCCAAAAAGGCAAAGTTCTTCCCTCAAAGTAAATTGGGTGGCTCCCCAGTCTTTGTTCTAAGGACAAAAGGACACCCTCCCTAAAGTGTTTCCAGGTGCAAGCCCTATTCACCCAGGTGTCTCTTTCCCTGAATAACCTGGGCTGGGCAGCCCGACACAATGGGACTCCTCCCAATCCTCCTTTTCCTTCCCCCATTTGAGGCTAGGTGCTAAAAGGTATGTTAATTAAGCTTGAGAAACCAAGTTGCAGTCGTGAGATTCGAACCTGCGAAGTACAATGTAAAGCTGTCTGAATGTCTAGAAAATTATGTATGTTAGCTGTACCTTGTCTTAGTCCCGTCCAGCTTTGTGTATAGTTCCTCCCCTAAATAAATCGGAGGCGCAGAACGAATCCAGGTGCATTACGGCTGGCAAGGCGTGCGTTCTGGCATGCAGGGGGCTCAGTCCAGCATTGCAACCATACTGCCTGCTTAGCCAAGATGTTTACTATGCAGGATATTACGGCCCTCATGGCTGAGATGTTTGCAATGCAGGATCTGCCTGATGCCAATAATGCATCCACTCTGGTTTTGGGGTGTCTCTTTGTCTCTCTTGTTGTGTCTCTGTGTCTCCTCTTTCGCTAGCCAGATATCCAAACACCTCTGTTGAGGCAGGTCCCCGGCACTTTGCATAGTCAATAAAGTACAGGCAAGCATCTTTCTGGTATTCTGTGCTTTCAGTCAAGATCCACTTGACCATCAGCAATGATATCCCTCATTCCACATTCTCTTCTGAATCTAGCTCAAACCTCTGAAAGTTGTCTGCTAATGTATGGTAGCAGCTGTTTTTGTATTATCTTTAGCAATATTTTACTTGCATGTGATATTGATATTGTCTGATGATTTCTGCATTATGTTGGATCACCTCTCTTTGGAATGGGCACAAATACAGATCTCTTCCAGGTCTTCAGAATTTCTTGACATACATGATTGAGTTCCTACAGTCCCACATCACTTTGTTGAAAAATTTCAATTTGTATTCAATCAATTCCTGATGTCTTGTTCTTTACCAATTTGAACTTCTTCCTTCAAGATCATTGACTCTTGATCATATGCTACCTCTTGAAATGGTTGAATATCGACCATTCTTTTTGGAACAGTGACTCTGCATATTCCTTCTTTTGATGCTTTCTGCATCATTAAATATTTTGCCCATAGAATCCTTCAATATTGCAAGTCGAGCTTGAATTTTTTCTTCAGTTCCCTAAGTTTGTCAAATGCTGACTGTGTTCTTCATTTTTGGTTTTCTAGGTCTTTGCACATTTTGTTATAATATTTGACTTTGTCTTCTCAAGCTGATCTCTGAAATTTTCTGTTCAGCTCTTTTACGTCTTCACTTCTTTCATTTGCTTTAGCATCTCTATGCTGGCGAGCAAGTTTCAGAGTCTCTTCTGACATCCATTTTGGTGTTTTCTTCTATCTTGTCTTCTTAATGACCTTTTGTTTTTTTTCTTCCTGTATTATGTTATTGATGTCATCCCACAACTCTTCTAGTCTTCAGTCTTTATTATTTAATGCATCAAATCCATCCTTCAGATAATCTCTAAATTCAGGTGGGATATGTTCAAAGTCATATTTTGACTCTGGTATACTCATTTTAATTTTCTTCAGCTTTAGCCTAAACTTGCATATGAACAACTGATGGCCTGTTCCACAACCTCCCCCTTGTTTTAGCTGATGATATGGAGCTTTTCCACCATCTCTTTCCACAGATGTATTCAATTTGATTTCATGTGTATTCCATATGGTGGGGTCCATCTGTATAGTCATCTTTTACTTGCAAAGAAAAAAATCATTGGTCTTAAAAAAAAATTATCATGCATTCTCTAGCATCATTTCTATCCCCAAGGCCACATTTTCCAACTACTGATCCCTTGTCTTTGTTTCCAACCTTTGCGCTCCAATCGCCAGTAATTATCAATATATCTTGATTGCATGTTTGATCAATTTCAGATGGAAAAAGTTGGTAGAATTCTTCAATTTTATTATAACTGACTTTAGTGGTTGGTGCTTAAATTTGCATGTGGGTATTATCCTATCACAGACAGCATTGTATTTCAAGACAGATTTTGATATGTTCTTTTTTGTTGATGAATGCGACGCCATTCCTCTTCAATTTGTAATTCCCGTCATAGTAAACTATATGATTGTCAGATTTGAAATGGCCAATACCAGTTCATTTTAGTTCACTAATGCCTAGGATATCAATGTTTATATGTTCCATTTAATTTTTGATGATTTCCAATTTTCCTAGATTCACACTTTGCACATTCCGTGTTTTAATTTTTAATGGATGTTTACAGCTGTTTCTCTTCATTTTGAGTTGTTCCCTATCAGCCAATGAAAGTACCGAGGACTTTACTCCATTAGCATCATCACAGCCAACTCTACTTTGAGGAGGCAGCTCTTCCCCAGTCGCATTTTGAGTATCTTCCAACCTGAGGGGCTCATCTTCCAGCTCTATATTGTCCAGTACTATATCTGACAATATTCTGGTGCTCTTCATCATGTTTCAAAATCCAATATTCCACTGCTATTCATAAAATTTTCAATGACTAAATATTCAGAAGTAGTCTGTGTCTCCTTCTTCCTAGTCTGCCTGCATACGATGGATGACCCTGCTGGTATTTAAAATACCTGTGTCATAGCTTCCAGCATCACAGCAACATGCAAGCCACCACAGTGTGACAAAGTGACAGATGAGTGGTGGCACCTATCAGATAGTGACCAGGAATTCTACTGAGTGTTCAACTGTGCACAGTGTGACCCTACCACAAAGAATGATCTGGTCTCAGATGTCAATGGTGGGAGAGTTAGAAACCTTGGGATATCATAATTGCTTGTTCTTCATCTATTCTGCACCCTGAAATCTCAGTGCTGAATTCTCATCATATACGCCAGTGCTGGACACATGTCTTCAGCAGGGATTTGTTAAAAGATTTAATGAATTAATGGAACCCCATCACTGCCTGCTTCTTCCCTGGAGTCATCAGTTTATTCTTAGCTTGAAGCTGGTTTTCTCCAACAAACCTCACTCCATGCTTCCCTGTTCCACATCCCTGGATCAAATGTTACCTCCTCCAACCAGCCTTCCTTGGTTGCCTCAGCCAAAGGCATCCCTCATGTCACAGTCTCTGCTTCATTTCTGTCATAACTGAGGCCATCATCATCATGGTGACCTGTGTGTTACAGAGTAGAACCGCTCCATAAGCCTTTCCTGGCTTTAATATTTATGGAAGTTGACTGCTAGGCCTTTCTTCCACAGTGCTTCTGGGTGATTTCCCTTCCACCAGGGACTTGGGGTCACCAGGAATTAGGAGTGACTTGATAGCAAGGATGATATTTTTAAAAGTCTACAGTGCCCAGCTGGAGACATTGACCAGAGTGTGGCTACACAGGGAATACTCATTGAATAATACACCACTGAGAGTCAGTGAATGAAGAGAGCCCATCTGGCCCCCTCCCCCTGGTCTCCTTCCTTTAGCATACACACTCTGTTGACCTCTGGTCTCCCACTCAGCTTCTCCATGAACTTGCTGGGGGACCCTAACAAGCCATTCATGCCCTCTTCTCAACAACACAAAAGATACTGGATCAGATCTGTGTTTTCTAACAGGTGTGTGTGTGTCAGAATCATTCCTACATGCTTTTCTAAGGGTTAGAGCGTTACTCAGCCCTGCAGAACCAGACCCTCTAGGGATGGGGGGTGGGTGCCCCTGATCTGCAATTTTTCCAGAGGCCGCTGGTGATGAAGATATGCAACAAAGCTAAGACTCAGTGCCTAGGGAGATAGGAGCCCCTTCCACCCCGGTATTTGACTTCTCCTTGATTTGAAGATGCCCAGCCTGGGCCATTTATCTGAACAACTCTCTTCTCAGGATCCCTTGGCACTTTTGCTAATTTAATAGCATTTAATTTAATTTAAAAATGATTTTTTTTTTGAAAAGGCTTATTGCCGCAAAAGCTCCTACCACCTCATTTTTCTTTCTCCCTGAGGCTAGAAATACATCTTCTGGCTGAAGCCAGCCTTCTGACCACAGATATCCCTTGGAGGGACCACAGCCTTTTTGCAACAACAAAAAAAATGCTGACTTTGCTCTTCACCCATTGAGCATAATTACCTTGCTCCTCTCCAGAGTCTCACATGGTCCAGCCCAAAGAACAAAGGAAGGGCTGGGAAACCAGACCAAGTGAGATATTGGCTCAGGGACTCTTGTCTCAGACATGAGGGTTGACAGAACCCAACACATATACAATGCGCACATGCACAAACACACCGGACACATTCCTTTACATTCTTGAAGGCTATTGCAGTTGATAGCTACTTTGTGTGTTTGACTTTCTCCTGGAAAATTAAACCCAGGAGAAATTGGTATGTCCTATCAATTTCATTTCTCCTTTTAATTACTTTTGGTTCTGTTTTGCTGTTAACTTCATTTAACATGTGCTTGACCATTAGCTCAGATTCATGCATCAATTAATGAATGCATTACATTTTTGTTGAGCATCTACCATGTGGTCCATGTGAGGACATAGTAGTGATCCAGACAGACCTGCTCCTGTCCTCAAAGAGGAGAGACCCTATCTAGGAGGAGAGATGGGAGTTTGTGATAATTAAGGTTTTGTATCAATGTGATTGGACCCAAATTCTCTGTGGTTTAACAGATAAGCCATAGTCATCTCTCATAATAAGGTCTAAAATAATATAATCACATTCGTGATGATATCTGCTATGAGCAGCCAATCAATTAAAAGGAAGTTTCCTTGGGGGCATGGCCTACAACATCTTTTATCTTACACGTGAAAAAAGAAGAGAGAATTGAACAGAGAAAGAAGGTAACTGCTACCACCAAGATAGAGGATCCAGGAGAGGAGCGCCTAGATTCAGGGGAAGACTGATGGCAAGGCACATGGAAATCTTCAAGGAATGATGGGTCTACAGATGTTGAAAGGAGACAAGGACCTGCCTCCTGAACTGGCAGAAATAGAAAGCTTTACCCTAGAGCTGGAGCTCTGAGTTTGAACTTCTAGCTTCCTCAACTCTGAGAGAATGAGTTTTGTTTGTTAAAGCCATCCTACTTGTGGTATTTCTGTCATAGCAACACTAGAGAGCTATGACACCAGGTAAAGGAGGGGGGCTTTTAGTGAATTTGGGGATGCTCTTGAGTCTAGAGGATGGGAAGGTAACCCAAGGGAAGCACCTTGAGGGGAATCACTATGCCACTTATTAGGGTGGCAATCTTAAAGCAAAAAAGACAGAACAGAGAAGGTAGAAGAATCCAGTTACAGCATGCCTGTCTTCTTCCCCTCCTGTGGCAGATATTGCTGGCACTTCCCCAAATCGGTTTTGTCTGCTTGCAGGCTGCACTACACTACCCCATTTCCCAGGCTCCCCTGCAGTTGGGCATGGCCATGAGATCACATCTGGCTGATGGAACACCACTGGAAGTGAAGTGAGATCTCAGGCTGGTCCACAAGCACCCCTCCCATGGGATCCACATCTTGCTCCTTTGCTTCCACAGTTGAGGTCAGACCAACCTGGTGAGATTGGAAACTCTGAGTTGAAGATGGAGGAGCCACAATATGACAGGAACCTGGGTCTCTAATTTACATCCTAGAGCAAATTCACTCTGGAGAGTCATCAGCCTGGAAGGTGTGCACTGAACTTTGCATGAGCAAGAAACAGATGTCTACTGTGGTGGAGTCATTGTATATTTTGGAGTCTCTTTGTTACATCAGCTAATGTTACCCTTGGGCCCAAATTGGCAGACCTCCTGCTTCCATGAATGATTTCATGCTGCAATGGCAAAGTTGAGTAGTTGTGACTGGGACGATATGTTCTGAGAAGCCTAAAATATTTACTATATGGCCATTTACAGAAAATGTTGACTGACCCCTGCCCTAACTAATATGACAAGCATATTGTCTGAGCCAGAAGAAGTCTAGATTCTTCTGCTCTCAAATACTAATTCCTTTGAATGGATCAATCACATATGCTCTGGATTCCTACTTTGACTTAGTTCTGGTTTCCTCTGCTATGTTGATCCCATTCCTTGGGGTTTTGTGAGTTGTATATCCACAGTTGGGGGAGCACATTCATCAACCTCCACTGTTTGTTCTGATCTTCTGAATTAGCTAGTCCAACTCTTTGGTTAATGGAAACTCATGCCCAGAGTGGGGACTTGACTTCTGCAGCCAGTGAATGGTAGAGAGGTCCCACAGAAAAAGCTGATGGGTGGGGCAGATAAATAAAATAAAACCAGTTAATAGTCTAGTGAGTTACATGTTGGGCTTCTAACTGCAAGGTCAGCAGTTTGAATCCACCAGTTGCTCCATGGGAGAAAGATGAGGCTTTCTACTCCCATAAAGATTTACAGAGTTGCTATGAGTTGGAATTGATTCAATGGCACACAACCATCACCGATGACTATTGGCCACGTCTATCTGTCAGTGATCCTTAGAGGCCAAGATGGCTAAACTTCATCTCTCATACTTTGGGCATATTGTCAGGAGGGAACAGTCGCTGGAGAAGGATATCATGCTTGGTAAGATGGAGTGTCAGAGAAAAAGAGGAGGACCCCCAACGAGATGGATTGGCCAGGTGGCAGCATTGATGGACTCAAATGTGGCAGCGGTAGTGAGGTTTGCCCAGGATTGGACATTGTTTCGTTCTGCTGTGCATGGGGTCACTATGAGTCGGTTCTGACTCGATGGCACCTGACAACAACAACAACATCTTGTCAGTGTGACTTACTGCGGTGGCTTATGTATTGCTACAATGGTAGGAGCTGTACAATGGGTATTTCAAATGCCAGCAAAGTCACTCATGGTGGACAGATTTCAGCAACAATTCCAAACAAAGACAGACTAGGAAGAAGAGTTTGAAGATCTACTGGAAATCAGCCAATGAAAACCTTAGAGATCACAGCAGAATTTTGTCTGATATGGTGCTGGAAGATGAGCCCCATATGTTAGGATACTCTCACAATGCACAGTGGCCATAAGAATGGACTCACTCATACCAATGGCCATGAAAATGGTGCAAGACCAGGCAACATTTGCTTCTATTACATATAGGGTCACTCTGAGTTGGTGGCAACTGGCAACAACAGCGACAACTATGATTATTGAACACTTGCTGTGGGCTAGGCAGACATTTAATCCTTCAAACAAACTTCCAAGGCATATCGTTACCTTAACCCCCATTTTTCAGATGGGGAAGTTGGGTCACAGACGGAGGTTAACTCATCCAAGGTCCACTCTGTTGGTAAAGCTGGGATTTGAACACAGCAGTGTGAGCTCAGTGCCCATGTTCTTTCCTACTGTGCCATCCTGGATCTACCATCCTAGCCTACTGTGAACCTTGGAACTTTTTTACTATCTTTTTTTAAAAAAAATTTAAACATTTTGTTATAGTTTGGGTGAAAGTTTTCAAAGCAAATTCATTTCTCATTCAACAATTTGTACATACTATGTTTCTGATATTAGTTGCATTCCCTCAGTGTAACGGTAACCTTCCCACTTCTTCCCTGGGTCACCTGGTTCCATTTGCCCATCTTTCCTTTCCCTTCCTGTCTTCTGAACTTTTGGTCAAATGCTGACTTTTTGGTCTGCTCTGGTTGGTGGTTAGGAGGTCCCCTAGTCATCTTTGATAGACATAGTAGACTCAGGAGTATAGGGTGGTCTTCAAAAAAAAAAAAAAAAAATTTAGCTTCTTCTCTCCCATCTCCCCATGATCTTCAAAGCCTTATAACGGTTCATCAATTTTGTTTGCATATTCAACTTGAGAGACTGTCATTTCATTAACTCAAGTGAGGGACTCTTCATACAAGGTTGGGTTTCAATAATTCTCTTTAAAGTTAAGGAGAAATGTATGCTTAATTATATTTGCATATGAAAAATAGGGTCTAATTAGTTTGATTGATTATTATTTTAACCCTAATGGCATTTTGAGTATCTGTCCCAACTAATAGCTGCTGTATCACTAATAAATCATTGAATTTTTATGGTGTGGTCTATTGAGCTGGCTTATGAAATATATTTTATTAATATCCAAGAATGTATTGAAATGGATACAAGTCAAACAACTGCTCATTTATTAAACTGTTTAAATGTCAGTTTTATACAAGAGTAATAATACAGGAAATATGTTCACTCTGAAGACATCAGTAGGCTATGGGTACTCAAAATATTAGTTATCTTGGAAAAATATATTATGGAAATAAAAGTCCAATTATGTCATTTATTGCATTAAATAAATCTATATTGACTAACATAAATGATGCACATTAGCAGATGCACTTTCTTCCTAACTTTTTAATTATTGGCGATGGAGCTCAAGGGTATAGTGGAAGAAAAACCTAGGTCTCCAGGGCAGGCTTTCTGGGGGATGGAGTAATTATCCTTGGTAAACTGGTGTTCAGTTACCGTCATTATGGTAAATAAAGGTCCTCGGGATTTCCCACTTCTGAGGTTTTCATCTGGAACATCTCCAAGGGCTGGAGTTGGGATCACAACCCTTCCAGGAACATGCTGGGACTCCTCATTCATTTGGTTGTTTGATGGGTACCCATGGGGGGAAGACTGTGTGTCAACCACTACATCAGGACACATTGTGGTGAGCAAGACAGGTAAAGTCTGTCCCATGGAGGTGGCATTCTAGTGGGAGGGACAAACAGACAACAGACAAAGGAAATCTTTTGGCATAGTGACACATGCTAATGGGGCAAAGTATGTCATGAATTAGGCACTTTTCATTGTGAAAGTCAGAAAGAGAGTTAAAGATTTAAGACAGTCAGGTGGAAGGACCAGGGGAACCAACTTCTTGGCAGAGCAAAAACTGCGTATGACAAGACTCTCAGGTTCGAGCAAGCGTGGCTTGCAAGAACAGCTTACAGGCTGGTGGGGCAGAAGCAAGGGAAAGAATGGTAGGAGAGGTGTGTGGCTGTTAGATCTTGAAGGGTCTTACAGCCCAAAACAAGGAGCGTGGGTTTAATGACATGTTGGAATATCATTGTGGGGGTTGGGCTCAAGAATGGGATGTGGTCAGAATTTCTATTTTGTCAAGGTCACCAATAGTAGAATGGATTACTGGGGGCCAGGCTGGCCATGGATATCCCAGGAGGGAGCTGGTGTAGTCATTAAGTATGGGGTAGGAGTGAGGGAGATACATGAGTGCCTCCCTATGCATGTGGAGGCCAAGTGGACAGGACACTCTGTTGGGATGGAGGTTGAGGCAAGAACTAACAAGGAGGAACCAGGACACCCCCAGTGTTCAGCTGGAGCTTCTGGGCACTGTTTTCTGTAGCACGAATGACCATGTGGGCTCCTGATTTGGTCCCATCAGGGGTAGAGGGGCCAGAAGGACACATGTGAGTCTGATGGCTCTTTTGTATTAGTGTGTGTCAGAAACCAAGGGGGTTTGTAAAGTGCAGTCCTGGGTCTGTTCCTAGAGATTCTCATCCATCAGGTCTGGTGGGGAATGCAAGTGTGAACATTTTTTTTCTCTGGTGACCCCTGGTCCTCACCATTTATACATGGGGAAACTGAAGCCTGAGGAGGAGAAGGGACTTGCAAGTTAGCAGTACACACATTGTTTTCCCCTGCTCTGTTGCCTTGGGCACCTTGAAAGGAGCTTGCAGGGATATTTTAGAGACCTGATAGCCAGAGCCTAGACTATCAGCTCAGCCAAGCTCAGAAATGTTCGGGAGAGAGGTGGGATGCATAGGAGATTTGGGAGTTGGAGGAGGCAAGAGTTGGTGAGTCAGGGCTTGGGCACTGCTCTCTTGCTATGCAATTTTGAACACTGTGTATATATAACCTCTGATCCTCTGTTTATTAATGAGTATATTAATGATGCCTTCTTCATAGAAATGTTGTGAGAGCTAAATAGGAGTTTTATGGAAGTTGCTTAGCAAAGTGCCCGGCACATGGTGTACCCTAAATGTACCTAATTTGTAAATATAAATTACTATGAAGAGACAGCCCAAATTTGTGGCAAGAGAAAGCACAGGCTCAGGAATCAGACAGACCTGGATTCAAATTCTAGGTCTTTGATGTGAGACTTTAGCAGATAGTCTATCTTTTCAGACAGCAACAAGATGGCAGATTGGGTAGACTGTCAGCAACAACACAGAATACCGGACCAAGCAGGCTCAGGGGATGGTGCTAGAACTCTGAACCACATATAAAGGAATATTTAGAAGCTTGGAAGGCTTACATCTAGGGAAATTTGTAGCAGAATCAAGACATCCATTGCTTTCTAATTCAAGATGCTCAGCTGCTCCCGGAGCCACCATCTTGGGAGAGACCAAATGGGGGAAGGATCCTCAGAACCTCAGAGATAAAGGTGTGGACATTCTTTTTTTTTGGTATCTGTTCATTGGCCTCTCGATGTCTGCGCACCTTCATTCTGGTGACTAGAGGGGATGCCTGAGTGAATGGACACTCCACCTCTACCCCTGGAGGGTTCTACTATGCATACGCACAGATCTCTCTAAAATTTAAAGTGACAGTTTCCACTTAAAACCAAATGACCGCTACTCATCTGTCAGTTTGTTGTACTGTGGTGGCTTGTGAGTTGCTGTGATTCTGAAAGCTATGCCATCAGTATTTTAAATACCAGCAGGGTCACCCATGGTGAACAGGTACAGATGAGTTTCCAGACAAAGACAGACTAGGAAGAAACAGTGACAAACTACTTCCGAATATTTAGTCACAGAAAACCTTATGAACAGCAGAGAAACACTGTCAGATATAGTGCCAGAAAATGAGCCCCTTAGGTTGCAATGCACTCAAAATGCGACTGGAGAAGAGCTGCCTCTTCAAAGTAGAGCTGACCGTGATGATGCGAATGGAGAAAGCCTGTGGGAGAAAAGCCTGCAGGACCTTCATTTGCTGATGAGCCACAACTCAAAATGAAGAGAAATAGCTGTAAACATCCACTGAAAATCAGAACATGGACTGTACGAAGTATGAATCTGGGAAAATTGGAAGTTGCCAAAAATGAAATGGAACACATAAACATCAATATCTTAGGCATTAGTGAGCTGAAATGGACTGGTATTGGCCATTTTGGATCTGACAACCACATGGTTTACTATACTGGGAATGATAAATTGAAGAGGAATGGTGTTGCATTCATTGTCAAAAAGAACAAATCCAGATCAGTCATGAGGTACAACACTGTCTGTGATAGGATAATATATATGTGCCTACAGGGAAGCCCAGTTAATACCACTATTATCCAAATTTACACACCAATCACTAAAGCCAATGAGGATGAAATAGATGAATTCTACCGACCTCTTCAATCTGAAATTGATCAGACATGCAATCAAGATGTATTGCTCATTACTGGTGATTGGAATGCAAAGGTTGGGA
>NW_006408646.1:2341311-2356930 GCF_000296735.1 Chrysochloris asiatica
GGAGGAAGACTCATTAACAACCTGCGATATGCAGATAATACAACCTTGCTTGCTGAAAGTGAAGAGGACTTAAAATATTTACTGATGAAGATCAAAGAGCCCAGCCTTTGGTATGGATTACATCTCAATGTAAAGAAAACAAAAATTCTCACCACTGGACCAATAAACAGCATTCTTATCAATGGAGAAAAGATTGACATTGTCAAGGACTTCATTCTTCTTGGATCAGCTATCAACACTCACGGAAGCAGCAGTCAAGAAATCAATCGACGTATTTTATTGGGCAAATCTGCTGCACAAGTCCTTTTAAAGAGCAAAGATGTCAGCTTGAGGACTGAGGTGCGCCTGACCCAAGCCATGGTAATTTCAGTAACCTCATATGGATGCGAAAGCTGGACAGTGAATACGGAAGACCATAGAATTGATGCTTTTGAGTTATGGTATTGGAGGGGAATATTGAAAATGCCATGGGCTGCCAAAAGAACCAATAGATCCATTTTGGAAGAAGTGTAGCCAGAATGCTCCTTGGAGGCCAAGATGGCCAAACTTCGTCTCTCATGCTTGGGACATATTGTCAGGAGGGACCAGTCACTGGAGAAGGATATCATGTTTGGTAAGGCAGAGGGTCAGAGAAAAAGAGGAAGACCCCCAATGAGATGGATGGCAACAGTAGTGAGGTTGGCCCAGGATCGGGCAGTGTTTCGTTCTGCTGTTCATAGGTCACTATGGGTCGGTACCGACTCGATGGCACCTAATAATACCTACCTCTCTCTGCTTCAATTTCTTTATCTGTAAAACTGGAGGATGAGAGTTATACATCATCCTGTGTAGGGGTGGGTTTGTGAATTGGGGAAAATGTGTTTTGAGTTATGGCTCTGACCCTGGGCCACATGTTTCTGAGCGACTGGAATGATTATTATTTGAATAATAATAATTATTCCTATGCATTATATTTCATATAAAGGAGTCTGGGTGGACAAGTGGGTTTGAGCTCAACTACTAACCTAAAAGCCACCCGGTGGCTTCAAAGAACAAAGATCTGGTAAACTGCTTACAGAGAAGACAATTCTATGAGTCTCTGTTCTACTCTGTGACACGTGGGTCACCATGAGTCAGAACTGACTTGATGCAATGCGTTTATATTGAAGGAGTGTCATTGTTAAGTGCTGTGGAGTCAGATCTGACTCCTAGTGGCCCTGTGTAAGGTTTCCACGGAGTGGCTGGTGGGTTTGAACCACAGACCTTGTAGTTAGTAGTTCAGTCCTTATACCATTGTTGTTGTTGTTGTTATGTGTCGTGGAGTCGATTCCGACTCATAGCGACCCTGAACAGGGTTTCCGAGGCTGTAAATCTTTACCGGAACAGAAAGCCCCATCTTTCTCCTGCGGAACAGCTGGTTGTTTCAAACTGCTGACCTTGCAGTTCACAGCCCGATTCATAACCACTACGCTACCGTGGGTACCATGTTGTTGTTGTTGTTAAGTGCCATCGAGTCGAGTCCGACCCATAGCGACCCTGTGCAGGGTTTCCGAGGGTGTAAATCTTTACGGGAGTAGAAAGCCTCATCTTTCTCCCGCGGAGCGGCTGGTAGTTTCAAACCGCTGACCTTAAGGTTCGCAGCCCGATTCGTAACCACTACGCTACCAGAGCTCCTTACCGTAGGTACCATAGTGCCATATATTATGTTAATCATAATTGTTAATAATGATTGGAAGTGTTATGACAATTTCATTTGAATTATGATCCCCATTTCAATTAATTGACCCAAATCCCAGGCAACAGCAACCCAGGGAATAGTTGCCAGTTACTGCTGGGGACCTGCCAAGTGATGGCAGAGGAGAGGAGCCTGAGGCTGGGGTCCTCTCCTGGGTCTACTGCTAACTCGCTGTGTGACCTTAGCAGAGCCCCCTACCCTCTCTGGCTCTTGTTTCCTCATGTGTGAAAGAAGGAGACTGCTCTGATGAATCTCCAAGGTCTTTTACAGAGCCTCAAAAAAAAAAAAAAAAAAAATCAATGGTTGTAAAGGTCTGTGATTAGTGAAGAACCATCTGCCCCAGGCAAAGACCAGACCCTCCCCAACCTTTTGGGAGGGGGGGAAAAAAAAACAGTAAGCAGACGGCTTAGCAAATTGCCAGCTCGCTGGCCTTAAAAAACGAATATCTGCTTTTGTATCAGCCTTGATTGAAATTCTTATGCTAAGGCCGTCGTCCTCCCCATCAATGCCTTAATTAGAAATTAGGACAGTCACATTGGCATAAATTAAATCAGACTAAAGATGATTAACAAAGTAATGCAAGAAATCATTAAATTAAACCATTGTGCCAAGTCCTCTGCTGATCTATCACAAATTTGGGCTGCTAATGAGGTCTTAATTAGTAAGTTAGGTAGAAATAATTCATGTCATTCACTTCAAAGACAGCCCTCTTTCTCTCTTCCTTTCATTCTTTCTTCTCTCTTTCTGAATCCAGCCCCCCACCCAATGCAAATTTATCACAGACTGCAGACATCATAAATAAATAACAGTGCTCCTTGAATTATCAAAACCTGCCTGGCACTAAAGACAATTGGTGGCAGGCTTGTTCAGTGGATGTCAGACTAGGCTGAAGGGGCATAAACAGCTCCTTGTCCTAAGATGACAGGCTCGGGGAATTGGCAGAGAGAGAAACCACTGTCCTGAAATATATCGTCTCATCATACAGATGGGAAAACTGAGGGCAAGGGAAGGGAAAGGACAAAGGTAGGGACCCTGGGGTCCTGAGCAAGAACCTACTTTTCTCTCACTCTGTTGCTAACCAAATGGTTGGAGACTTGAAAGAAAGGCCTGGTTACTTACTTTTTGTAAAATCAGCTACTGAAAACCACATGAAGCACAGATATGAAATGGAATCAAGTCAATAGCAAGTGTTTTTTTTTCTTCTTTGTATTGCACTGTGATGTCTTCCCTTTGTCCATATGGGAAGGGATCCATTCTACGTTGTCCAATTCAGGTCAGAAGGAAGCCCTTCTTCCTTGTAGGGGGCAAAGCCTGCCATCTTCTTTTCCTGCTCAGGACCACAGTGGTCATTGTTAGGACAGCTAGCATTCACCAAACAATACTCGCTGCCACATGCTGTGCAAAGTTCTTTACTTGCCTTCCAATTTCAGTCTGCAAAACCATTGGTAATGTAGATATCATCTACATATCTACACCTCCATACTACTGATGAGGAAATTGAGACTCAGAGAGGTTAATTAACTTATCCAAGGTCACACAGTCAAGAAAAGGCAGAGTTGGAGTCTGATCTGCTTCCCTTGTCTCTCCTGCCTCAGTGAATGACTGCTCCATGGCTGAGTGCTAGAGCTATAGAGGAGTGCCATGTGCTAGGAGTTTTCTAGAAGGACTGGTGGAAGAATATAGGCCTGGACAACTTCCCACAAAGTGATGGGGTACACATACTTGCTGGGGCCCAAACTGCAGATGAACAGGACCTCAGAGCAGAGTGGGGCTGTTAGGAGACCAATGGCTATAGAGTCAGACAGATCTGATATTGACACCTGGTTCTGTAAACTCTAGTCATATGGTCTTAAATCAGCTGCTTAGCTTCTCTGATCTGGATTCATCATCTGTAATATGGGTGCAATGAATATTCATCTGTGCGAAACTTGTAAAGGTTCACAGTTAGTAGTGGTGGTTGCTGTGTGCCTTTGAGTTGATTCTGACTCATAAGGACTGTAAATCCTTATTGGAGCAGAAAGTCTCATCTTTCTCCTAAGTACTGACTGGTAGATTAGAACTGCTGACCTTGTGGTTATCAGCCGAGCTCATAATTCACTACTTTTGTACACTGTAGGGATGTACTAAATTCACACCTATTGTGTGAAGTTCTCACTCATTCTCAGTGGTGGTCTGCTGAGTCACTTAGCTTTTGTTGTATAAGAAATCAAGTACAACCTGGTAATTTAAATCAAGAACAATCTATTTAATTCATGATTTTGTGGATTACCAGTTTGAGTTATGCTCATCCAGGAAGTTCTTCTGTTAGGCCTGGTTGGGCTAAGAAAAAGTCTACCATCAGCTGCTGGTTAGCAAGGAGGCTCCACTATTGGGTTTGGCTGGCACTTGGCTGGGGTGACTAGCTTGGGCTTTCAGTCATGGTAATGGGATGGCTCCAGGTACCACAAAAGAAGATGAACACCACTGCACAAATATTTCTTCAATTTCTACTTATGTCCCATTTGCTAGCCTCATTAATTGTGATAGAAGAGTAATGGCTCCTCAAGACGTCTTCCTACCACCCGCCTGTCATTTTGTCCTACTGCGGTAGCTTTCATGTTGCTATGATGCTGGAAACTCTGCCATCAATATTTCATCCATGGTGGACAGGTTTTAGCAAAGCTTCCAGACAAAAGACAGAAAGACCCAGTGATTTGCTTCAGAAAATTCCCCAGTGAAACCCATGGGTTACAGATGAATCCTCTACTAGGTTGGAAGGCACTCTAAATACAGAGTGGCAGCATGGAGGTACTCCAACATACCAGTGATCAGGGGGGTTGTGTAGGACTGGGCCACATTTCCTTGATTGTACATGAGCTGGAGGCAATCTCATGTCAACTAACAATGGTCCAGACATTCTCGTCACAAGCCCTGTGACGAGTGAGCATTACCTTGGAGAGCAAACTCTATTTTATAGCTACAAGGAACCCTCATAGTGTAGCGGATTACAAGCTGCGCTGCTAACTACAAGATCAGCAGTTCAAATCTACCAGTTGTTCTGCAGGAGAAAGTTGAATCTTTCTGTTCCCATGAAGATTTACAGACTTAGAAACCGTCTATGGGGTCATTGTGAGTCAACAAGCACCACCACCACTTTGTAGCTATACAGGAATTCCAAGGTCACTATACAGGGTCACTATGAGTCAGAACCAACTCGATGGCACTTAACAACAACAACACTTTGCAGCTGGGACAAAATTAAGAAACCTGAGATGGGGAAGAGTGTCCTGGAACATCCAGATGGGCCCAATGATGCAATCACAGACATCCTCATAAGAAGGAGACTGAGCAAGGTGTTCCTAGAGAAGAAGAGAGGATGATGTGATGAGGAAGCCTAGAGAATGAAGGGATACACTTTGAAGCTAAAGGAAGGGGCCACAATCCGAGGCATTCAGGTGACCCTAGAAACTGAAAAGGGCAAGGAAACAAATTCTTCCCTTCTTAAGCCCAAGATGAAATAAATCCTATTGGCACTTTGATTTTAGCTAAAAGTCTTTTTTTTTTTTTTTAACTTTTTATTGTGAATTGGGTGAAGATTTACATCACGGTTTTATATTCAATGATACATACACATTTAGCTTCATCTCACTGATACCATCACCTCAATATAACAGCACCCATCCTACTTCCTCCCTGCATTTCCTGTTTCCATTCTTCCTTCTTTCCCAATCCTTCCTTTCGAACTTTGCCCTTGGGTAAATAAATGCTGCCCCTTTGACTTCAAACGATTGATTGTACTAAGTACCTTGCTAGTGTCAGTGTTCCTCTTGTAGAAGAAGCTCTGGTAGCATAGTGGTTACGAATCGGGCTGCTAACCTCAGGGTCAGTAGTTTGAAACTACCAGCTGTTCCGAAGCAGAAGGATGAGGTTTTCTGCTCCTGTAAAGATTTATAGCCTCAGAAACTCATAGTACAGGGTTGCTATGAGTCAGAACTGACCCCACAGCACATAACAACAACAACAATTGTTTGGCTGGAAATGAAGCCATGGGGCTGGGTTCAGTTCCAGACGTGAAGGGTCACAGTCTCAGGGGTTCTACCAGTCTCTATCTGACCAGTAAGACTGGTATTTTCTTTTATGATTTTGTTCCACATTTTCTCCCACAATCTCCAGGACATTCTAAAGTGATCCCTTGTAGAGCAGGTGGTAGTGATAGCTGGGCACCATCTAGTTCTTTGGGTCTCGGACTCATAGAGATTGATATTCACATGGCCCATGAGTCCATTGGACTAATTGTGTCTAGGTGTTGTTGATTTTCTTCATTCCTTTTTCCTCCAGAGGGTTGCTCAGGAGCTAAGATTCATTTTGGACTTTGACCTCCGCAACTGTAAGAGAACAGATTTGTGTCACTAAATTGGTGTTGATTTGTTATAGCAGCAGTAGGGAATGGATACATTGGCCGAAGCAAGTCCATGGCCAAACCCAGGTTCTAAGGGTAAGGAAAAAGCAAATCTCTTGATGGGAGCCATATTTCAGGATGAGAAGAATTTTTGGTAAAAATTTTCAATCAACTATGACTGGAGCTCTGGTAGCGTAGTGGTTACGAATCGGGCTGCGAACCTAAAGGTCAGCGGTTCGAAACTACCAGCCGCTCCGCGGGAGAAAGATAAGGCTTTCTACTCCCGTAAGGATTTACACCCTCGGAAACCCTGTACAGGGTCGCTATGGGTCGGAACCGACTCGACGGCACGTAACAACAACAACATGACTGGGAATACATCACCTCATTACAGTGTTTTAAAAAATGAACCAACAAAATGAACAGTAACAATAGTAAATATTGAGTGAGTGTTTAGCAGCAGCCAGGCAGTGCCAAGCATGTGTCATTTTAGGTGCTGTCAAGTTAGCCCTTGACTCATGGCAACCCCATGTACAATGGAATGAAACACTCCCTTGTCCTGTGAAGGGTTGCAGAGCGAAACTGTTGTGGCCCACAGGGTGCTGGTTTTTGGAAATAGATCACCAGGCCTTTCTTCCTAGTCTGTCTTAGTCTGGAAGCTCTGCTGAAGCCTGTTCAGCATGAGAGCAACATGTAAGCCTTCACTGACAGCAGGGTGGTTGTTGTACAAAAAGGTGCTGGGAACTGAACCCAGGCTTCCTGCAAGGAAGACAGAATTCTATCCCTGAGCCACCACTCCCTCCCAAGTACAAGTCATACCTTACTTCATTTAATCCTGACAACAACCCTCTGAGGAAACCAACTCAAAGAGATGCAGCGACTTGTCCACGACCATACAGCTTACAGCAAATGGGAGTGTTGGGGCCTGAACCCAGATCTCTTTGAGTCCACCCACATTGGGGACATTACCAACCCTGACCTGGCATCTGTCACTTCTCTGTTTTGTCTCCCCAGCAGGTGTGGGTATTTCCTGGATCTCAGTCCTCAAAGCCCAACCACAGCTCGATAAAGCAGCTCCTCCCCAAAGCCATCCAATTATTTCCCACCACCGAGGTGCCTCCCTACCTGACCAAGTCTTCATTGATTTCACTGAATTAATTTAAAAATCCATTCATTCACTCTATGTCTTGATAGACTTTGAGGATTCAGAAGGAAATACATTAGTTGGTTCAGGAATGCAGGTGGAAGCAAGGTAGTGGTGGGCACATGGGAGCACTTGGGTCCCAGCAGTAGCTATGACTTGCAGGAGGTCTCGGTGTCCCCCAAAGACCCCCTGGACCTGGTGGTTTTAGTCTTATTAACAGCTTTAATAACGTTGTTGTTAAATGCAATAGAGTCAGCTGCTCCTGACTTAGGGAGACCACACGCTCAATGGAAGGAGATGCTGCCCAGTGTTTCACGGTTGTGCATTGGGCCCTTGTGATCCATAGGGTTTCCTCTGACTGATTTTTGCAAGTCAATCATCTGAACTTTCTTCCTAGTCTGTCTTAGTCTAAAAACTCTACTGAAACCTGTTCTGCATAATAGTAATTCACAAGCCTCTACTGACAGATGGGTGGCTGGTAGCTGCTCAAGAGGTGCATGGTTCAGGATTTGAACCTGGGTCTCCCTTATGGAAGGTGAGAATTCTACCATAGAACCACCAATGTATCTTGTGATGGGCATTACATATCGGTTTCACCTACTTTATTGTCTTGATTTCTCATGTCAGCTCTGTGAGTCTGATGAGGAAACAGGCTCAGAGAGGTCGCATGAGTTGTCTGAGGTCACACAGCTAAAATCAACAGGGTTGAGTCTTGTTTCTCCGATTTTAGTGTTGTTCTTTTGGGGTGCATTTTTGTCCTTTTAAAAACATATATTTTATTTTTATTTTGGTGAAAATACACACAGCAAAACCTGCTCCTGTTTCAGGTTCTACACATAATGGTCAGTGCCATTGATTTTATTCTTGACAGCACTCTCATTATTTCTCTTCTATGTCTACTCCCATTGACTTAAACTTCATGCCTGCCAAATGGGGTGCATTTTCTGACACACCCAGTGCAGGGCTGTCGGGGAGCAGGGCCTGTGGCACCTTCTGTACCTGGCAGGGAGTTAGGACAGTTATCTCTCACTTGGGTATGGAAATCCTGGGATGCTCTTTGGAGCTGGAAGAGACCTGGCCAGACCATTTGCTTTGGTGACTTCCAGACTATTTTAATCTGCAGAACCCAGTATTGAAGTTCAATTTGGTGTAGGGTTATTAGAAGAAAAAGAAATGATTGAATTGTCATAACAGCATGAGGGGGCTTCATGAAGTTCATGGGGAAAATTCCATTATCTTTAAATTTCATTTTTCCATGAACTCTTTGGAGCCCTTTGGTAATAAGCGACCCTGTGGGGCTGAAATTTGTTCACATGGGTTCACTAGAACAGATGGTTAAATATTGAAATATTGGAAAATGGAAAAATTTGAAATGGATAATGGAAAAATATTGAAATCAGTCATAGTGGGAATATTTAAACCAAACCCAAGACCCAATGCCATCAAGTCAATTCTGACTCTTAGCAACCCCAGAGGACAGAGTAGAACTGCCCCATAGGATTTTCTAGGCTGTAATTCTTTATGGAAACACATTAATTACATCATCATTTCCCCATGGAATGGCTAGTGGGCTTGAACCGCTAACCTTTGGGTTAGCAGCCCAATGCTTAACCCACTGTACCACCAGGGATCCTTAGAAATTGCTGCAGATCAGGACTTCCCCACTCCTCCATCCCCTGCTGAGACTGGATGATGAACTTTTCTCTAATTGCTGTTATTGGTCCTTAGCATTGGGTAGGCTCAGACTCATGGTGACCCTTATTAAACTGAATGGAACATTGCCCAATACTATAACCTGGTAGGGTGGTGGATCACACGTTGCTTGCTAACTTCAAGGTCAGCAGTTCAAATTTCCCAGGTGTCCTGTGGGAGAAAGATGAGACTCTCTGCTCCTGTAACGATGAACAGCTTGGGAACATTCTACAGGGTTGCCATGAGTTGGAACCAACTCGACAGCACACAGCCACGACTAAACCATCACCATGATTATTGCTGCCTGAATACATTGTTGTGGTTTTGTGCTGACGTCCTTTTCTAGAGATTTACTGTTATTGTTAAGTGCTGTCGAGTTGGCTTCGACTCATACTACCCTAAGTTCTGGTTTCTGAGGAGCTGCTGGTGGATTTGAACCACCGATCTTGAGGTTAGCAGCCCAGTGCTCATCCTATAACACCATACCAGAGGTCCACTGGTCTTTCCTAGAGATGTGTCCAAACTAAGCAAGCCAATGTCTCACCATCCTCAATTCTAATGCATTCTGGTTGTATTTCTTCAAAGAAATGTTTGTTTTTTGGGGCAGTGTATTCAATATTCTTCACACACACCAGAATTTGAATACATCAATTCTCTGTCTCCCTGATAATAACCATTTAATGAACACGTACCAAGTGTCAGACACTGTGCCAAGCGCTTTATTAAAAAAACAAACAAACCACCATTTAAATTTAAATAACACTGTGAGGAGGTGCTATTACTATGCTTATCTCGCAGATGGGAAAGTTGAGCCTTAAAGAGGGCTACACCATAGCTAGTTACACGAAGTTATCAGCTGGTAAATGTTTGTGCCAGGACTCTACCTGCTCACTCCAAACCCCACATGCCTTTTCATCTACCATGGTGATCAGTAGGGATTTCGTTCACTGATTTTTGGAAGCAGATTGACAGACCTTTCTCCATAGTCTGTCTAGGTCTGAAAGCTCTGCTGAAATGTCTTCTGCATCATAGTAACTCACAAGCCCCTGATGACAGATGGGTGGTAGCTACTCAAGAGGTGTGTTGTTTGGGAATTGAACCCGCGCTGGAACTTTCATCCATTGCTGGTGGGAGCATAAAATGGTGCAGCCACTGTGGGAAAGAGTTTGGGAGTTCCTAAAAATGTTGCAGAAAGTGAAGCGGACTTAAAATACTTACTGATGAAGATCAAAGGCCATAGCCTTCGGTGTGGATTGAATCTCATTGTAAAGAAAACAAAAATCCTCACCACTGGACCAATAAACAACATTCTTATCAATGGTGAAAAGATAGAAGTTGTCAAAGACTTAATTTTTCTTGGCTCAACCATCAACACTCACGGAAGCAGCAGTCAAGAAATCAAATGATGTATTGCATTAGGCAAAGGCACAAGACCTTTTTAAAGTATTGAAGAGCAGAAATGTCAGCTTGAGGACTAAGGTGCCTGACCCAAGCCATGGTATTTTCAATAACCTCATATGCATGCGAAAGCTGGACAGTGAATAAGGAAGATTGTAGAAGAATTGATACTTTTGAGTTATGGTGTTGGAGGAGAATATTGAAAGTGCCATGGGCTGCCAAAAGAACAAACCAATCTGTGTTGGAAGAAGTGCAGCCAGAGTGCTCCTTGGAGACCAGGATGGTCAGACTTCGTCTCTCATACTTTGGGCATATTGTCAGGAGGGATCAGTCACTGGAGAGGGATATCATGTTTGGTAAGGTCAGAGAAAAAAAAAAAGAAGACCTCCTAGCGAGATGAATTGGCAAAATGGCAGCATCAATGGACTCCAGCGTGGCAACCATTGTGAGGTTGGCCCAGAAATGGACATTGTTTTGTTCTGTTGTGCATAGGCGTTGCTATGAGTATTGAATAAACAGTGGACTTCCTGCAGAAAGAATAAATCTGTCAGCCAGAATCCTCCTTAGAAGTGAGGATGGTGAAACTTTGTATCAAGTACTTTGGATGTGTTATCAGGAAAGACTTGTCCTGGAGAAGGACATCCTGCTTGATAAACTTGTTGTTGTGAAGTGCCATTGAGTTGGTTCTGACTCACAGTGACTCTGCATAGGGTTTCTGTGGAGTGACTGGTGAGCTTGAGCTGCTGATATTACGGTTCAAACTGACCTTGCAGTCAGGTTGATAAAGTAGAGGGTCAGAAAAAAGGGGTAGACCCTCAGCGAGATGGACGGACACAGTGGCTGTTATAATGAATTCAAACAGCAATAATTGTGAGGATGACACAAGACTGTAGAGTTTTTTTTCTTGTACATAAGGTTGCTATGAGTTGGAACCAACTTGTTGGTACTTAACGACAACAACACCAGTGAAACCAAAGATCACCGATCGTTAATGATTACCAGAGTGAGACAGAGGGAGGGAAAACGGAAATTTTGTATAGAAGGCACTGAAGTTGGATAAATAGTGTAGAGTGATTTGGAAAAGGAGAGTGAGAACGGGTGTACAACTTGAAGAATTTAATCAACATTACTGAATTGTTCATCTAGAAATGGTTGAGATGGTGTATGTACTGTTATGCATATTTTTAGAATAATAATAGTAATAAATCACTGAGACTTAAGCAGGGAATGGACTTGCTCAGGGCCATGGTGAGCTGGTTGAAGGGCCAGCATCAGAACCCTAGTTCCCACACATGACTTGGTGGGTGTTAATTGGCTGCAGGTGCAGGTTAGGGCTGTAGGCGAAAACCTTGGATTCATTCCCTTATTCTCTGGGATGTCTGTCCTTGAGGGATCACATTCCTCCTACCCCATAATTGGGACACAGAGAGATCAGTGTGCTTGTTGTTATGTGCCGTGGAGTCGGTTCCGACCCATAGTGACCCTGTGCAGGGTTTCCGAGGCTGTAAATCTTTACGGGAGCAGAAAGCCTCATCTTTCTCCCGCGGAACCTCTGGTAATTTCGAACTGACAACCTTGAGGTTAGCAGCCCGATTTGTAACCACTATGCTACCAGAGCTCCTTAACAGCCTCAAATCTCCATCCAGGTCTAGGACAGCAGCAGTTTATCCTCTATAGAAGGTTGAACAGCAAGGGTGCTCAGCTATCAGGGATGCAAAGATGGCAGCTGTATGGTCTGCCTCCATTCAGCACCTGGAGTTTCTCGGACCTGAGAGGCCAGCCTTCCCATCCCAGGAAACCCAACGTGGGTAAGAAAAAGGGACAGACTCCCAGTGAGCAAACACACACCTGCCCTGTGCCCTATAGGTGGCTGAAAACCAGGAGTAGGGCCTCAGGAAGGTGATGCCAGATCTTGCCTCTCTTGCCTCCATCATTTGATTTCTTCTTATGTTTACAATTCTGTGACAGATGCTTAGCCACAGCTGTGGCTCTAATGTAGCCCTCACCAAATCCCAGAGATGCTCTGAGTCCTTGGCTGTTGAGGGTCCAGCCTATGAGGCAGAGGCTGAATATCTAGGGTCAGGGATGGCATCTCACTCAAAACAATGTCTCATGGAAGTCCCAGGTCAGAGATTCTGGGGGCCTCAGCCAAGAAACCCCTCTCATGCCTCATGCTGGGATAAGGGCAATGGAAAACCAAAGAGGCTAATATATATACATTGTAGCTTCAAATAGTTCATGGAAAAATGCAATGAAAAGATAATGTATTTTTTTCCCATGAACTTTTGGAAACCCGCCTGTATGTATCAAATGTGTTTTAGCCACAGCTGTGGCCCTGATGTAGCCCTCACCAAATCTCCCCAAAGCATCGTCACCAAATCACTCCATTTTACAGATAGGAGAGCTAAGGCTCAGAGAAGAGGGGACACTTGTCGAAGTTCACATCATCTGGTAATGACCAAACTCAGAATCCAACTCCAAAAGGTGGAGTTAAAAAAAAAAAAAATCTGGAGTAGTACTATTTAGTCAAAATAGAATACAAGCCTTAAGTGCAGTTGATGTGTACTTTTGAATTTTGTAGTAGCTGCATGAAAAACAAGTAAAAAGAAATAAGTAAAATTAATTTTTTGTCATCAGTGTTTTGTTTTTTTTAATGTTTTATTGTGAATTATATAATAGTTTACATGGGAGAACTTTAGTTTTACATTCATTCCATCTTATATCATCTCACTGCCATAGTTCCAATCCCCTCCATTCATCATCAACCACCCAAATGGTATATCCCAGAAACCTGCCCCCTACACTTCCCCCTCCTCCCCCCAGTTTTCGGCCCACAGTCCCTTTCCCTCTCTGGGTCCAAAGTCCCCAGTCGCTTCATCACTCCCTGGCATCATCACTGTCTCCATCTCAGGCATTTCTGTTTCTCTGGGTAGGGTCCCGCTCTCGGCTCTTCTCTGTTGATGGTCCCCGAGGCCTCCGCTCCTATCCTGGAGATTTAATCACTCCCTTCCTTGTTACAAAACTTCTACCTTTGCATTTCCAACCCTCATAATCTGTCCTGATAAGCATTCTTCACTACAGTATCACGAGTTACCTATCTGTATCTCCTTTCATCAGATCCACCCAGACAGATTGAATAGTACCTTCTGGAGCTTCTGCCTTCCGCCATGCTCCCTAGCACCAGGTTCCCTCTTGAAAGCTTGTAAGCCAGTCACTTCTTGCCTTTGTAGTCTCCCCCTCCCCATTTGAGTATTCAATGTCCAAGCTGCCCTTCTCCGTCCACTCTCAACAGTGGTTTTTATATTTTACTTTATCTATACAGATCAAGCATTATCAGTTCAATATAGAATCAGTCTAAATCGATACAAATGTATGTTTTTGAGCTTTTTAGACTTTTTTTTTTTTCCTTAGAAGGGTACATTAAGGAGTCCTGGTGGTGCTATGGGTCAGGTGTTGGGCTGTTGATGGTTAATGATTCAAACCCACCAACATGAGGCTGTCTGTTCATGTAAACATTTAAAGTTTCGGAAATCCCATACAGGGTTGCTATGAGTCAGAGTTGATTTGATGACAGCGAGTTTGGCTTGCTTCTCATTTGTGTTTTAGAGTTACTGCTGTCTGTTTGGTCTCATACAAATAATTCTTTAAAACAGTGAAGTCTTCAAGCAAAATATTCTTCATTGAATGTGATTAATTGTTGTTTCAGTTAAAGATGGTTTCATGGGATAGTTTCAGTTCAAGGCTTCAAAATTGTTTACAAGGAAATAGATTCAGAGATTTCTCCAGTCTCAATGGACTGGCTTCCAATAAGAATTTGAAGCTCTGTTTCACAGTTGTTTTCCTTTTGATCAAGAAACAGTGATTGGATCCTGTATCACAGTATTCAGTTCTGGTAGCGGGGCACCATCTATTTCTTCTGGTCTCATGGTGAAGGAGGAAGTAGTTCATAAACATAACTCCCGAGTCTGTTCAGTGGTAGCTTCCTAACTTCATCCTCCCCTCTCCCATTCACCATTCTCTTTAGACTCCAGATAACAAGCTTGTCAGAAGTGGGTGGGCTTTTGCTGGTCCTGCACTGGTTCCTGATGATTCCTGGGTTCCTAGGTCCAGGTTGTGCAACAGCTGGGACCCAAGGAAAACTGTGAATTCTGGAGTCAGAGGAGACTGGAACGCATTTCTGACTTAGTGTTTCTTGGCTATGTGGCCTTGAGTAAGTACCTCAACTCACTGGAGCTAGGTTTTCTTGAGTTTGAAATGGGCTTCCAGTACACCTGTTACAGGATTGCATTAGAGAGCAAATATCAAACAGAGTATGCTGCCTGACACTTGGAAGCTGCAGACTGGACTTTAGTCTATCCTTCCTTCCATTTTGTGAATGGGAAAACTATGGTCTTCCAGGAAAATGTGTTGGGAAATAACCAAAGTCGCCCAGGCCAACCACCTCATTTCCACAGGACTCCCCGGATCTGGGCACCTGGGAGGAAAGATACACACTTCTTTATCTGATGACCTGACTGTCATTTCACAAATGTGTTACCCTCCTCTGGACTCTGGGACTGATAACCCCTGATTTCTGCTCTCAGAGAGAATATTAGGTTAGAGAGGATACCTGTTAAAAAATAGATTTGCTTAGGGAAGCCATAGGTCTGTTGCCTTCCAGTGAGGCTGCCAAAGGTATGGAAGGCTCCAATAATTTTCCAGCCCTTTTCTTTTTTCTTTCTTTCTTTTTTTTTAATGTTTTATTGTGAATTATATGATAGTTTACATGAGAGAACTTTAGTTTTACATTCATTCCATTGTATATCATCTCATTGCCATGGTTCCAATCCCCTCCCTGCATCATTTTTCGACCAAAGGGGATATCCTAGAAACCGGTCCTCTACCCACCCACCCAACCCCCACCCCCCGGCCCAGTCTTTGGCCCACAGTCCCTCTTGCTCTCCTGCTTCTCTGGGTAGGGTCCTGTTCTTGGCTCTTCTCCGTTGGTGGTCCCAGAGACTGCTCCTAGACTGGAGAGAAATTCACTCCCTTCCTTGCTACACAAAGTCTACCTTTGCACTTCCAACCCTCATGATCAGTCCTGATAACCATTATTCACTACAGTATCATGAATAACCCATCTGTATTTCATTTCATCAGCTCCACCTAGACAGATTGGATAGTACTCACTGGTGATTCTGGCTTCCTCCATGCCCCCTAGCTCTAGGTTCCCTCTTGAAAGCTTGTAAGCCAGTTACTTCTTGCCTTTTTAGTCCCTCCCTCCCCATTTGGGTATCCAATGTCCAAGTTGCCC
>NW_006408646.1:2357030-2365432 GCF_000296735.1 Chrysochloris asiatica
ATATTAAAAAAGGTTGCTGGCTCACCATGAGAATCCCCTTCTTTCTTCTCCTGGTTGAGCTCTGATCATCCAGTCATCTGGGCCCGGTCACGTGGGTATCATCTGCAAGTGTGGGTGTTCTTGTGCACATGCCAGGCCTTTTCTTTTAATTCTTTGTTTTGTAATTCATTCCTGTTGTTAGTTAACTGCCTAGAGCCAGCCCCGACTCATGGCAACCCCATGCATAAAGGGATGAAACCCTATCTGGTCTGTGCCCTCGCCATGATCAAAGAGTTTTCACTGGCTGATTTTCAGAAGTAGATCAACAGGTTTTTTTTTTTTTTTTAATTTTTATTGTGAATTGAGTGATAGTTTACATAGGAGACCATCAGCTTTTCACTCATCCTATCATATTTCATTTCATTGCAATGATTACAATCCCCTCCATGCATCATCATTCAACAGCATTTGCTTCTATTCTCCTTCCCCCCTTTTTTGATATACACTGAAGCACTCAGGAATATATAATCATTCAAACAACCAAAGGGCACACCCTGCAAGTCTGCCACCGGCTACCAGCTACTCTCTCTTGGTGAGTCCAGAGTCCCCAGCAGCTTCATCTCTCCATGTCATCATTTCTGCCTCCATCTCTGGCATCACTGTTTCTCTGGATAGGGTCCCAAACTCCGCTCTTCTCCCTTGATGGTCCCAGGGTCCTCTGCTCCTGGACTGCAAGATCAACTACTCCCCTCTTTTTGTTACAACATGTCTACCTTTACATTTGCAACAATCGCAATCAATCCTGATATTGAACTATTCACTATTGAACCACAAGAGTCTTATTCCCATCTCCTTTCACCAGTCCCATTTGTTGTTGTTGTTAAGTGCTGTCAAGTCAATTCTGACCCATAGCAACCCTGTATAGGGTTTCCAAGGAGCAGCTGGTGAGCTTGAACCACCAACCTTGCAGTTCAAATGACTGCAGTCTGATGCATTAGCCCACAGCGCCACACCAGGACAGATTGAAAACCACTTAGTGGAGATTCTGTCTTCCCCAACACCCTCTGAAACTAAATTCCCTCTTGAAAACTTGTAAGCCAGTCACTTCGTGTCTTTATAACCCCCATTCTAGGTAGTCAATGTCCAAGCTGCCCATCCCTGTCAACCCTGTGCACAGAGGGGGTGGGAATGATCCTTGCTGTGATGATTCGTTCCCTCTTTTAAGCTACTACATCCCTAAGTATAGGCCAAGTTCATCAAATTGTAATGAATTACATGTTTTCCCCCTTTTCTTTCTTCCTCTAGTCAAGTTCTGATCATCCAGCCATTGAAGCTAGATCAAATGGATAGTATCTGCAAGTATGGGCATTCTTGTGCATCTCCCCTCACTTTATATCAGCTGGATGCTTCACTCTCTACTCTAACCCTCTGTGGCTATGTCCCTGTCCATGGGCTCAGGAGTCCCCAGGTCTCACCACACTTCTGGCCAACCAAGTCTCACTCAAGGTTGATGGGAGTCTATTGAAAATGGTCGGACTCAGCCCACATCTTCATTGGTACTTTTCCCCTACTTACCCTCATTGGTAGGACAATGTGGACATAAGCAAGATTACATACATGTTTGTGTATTCCCTTTGAGTTTCAGTCTTGGAAGGGGGTTTTCTTGGAAGGGAATCAATTGCTTGCCTTGATGGCTCCCTGGAGAACAGCTTGCTTGTTCTTGTGGTAGTCAATCAGACTGCCATTTTGGTCACTAGGCCTTTCTTAATAGTCTTAGTATGTAATCTCCTCTGAAACCTGTTAAACCTGAAGGAACACACAAGCCTCCACTGATAGATGATTGGTTGATGGGCATGAGGTGTACTGGCTGAAATCAAACCTGGGTCTCACACATGGAACTTTGAAGTCTCTTGAACCACCACCAATGCCTCTTGGTGTTTGAATGCCCTTGAAAAACATGCAGTTGTAAGTGAGAAGAGAAATTTCCTACTACTTCACCAAGGGTTCTAACTGAGCACCTGTTATGTCTGAAGCCTTGAAACTTAGAGGTGTCTGTTATGAGTCATTTGTCCATTTAGTTACTCACTCACATAGTCATCCAGTCAGCATTTGCAGTTACCACTGGTCTTGTGCTAAATTGTTCAGATTCAGAGATAAGTAAAAATTGGGGGCCCTGTTAATATGGAAGGACAAGCACCACCTTTTGGGTCAGTTAGTACTATGCTGATTCTTATCAGAGATGTGTACAAAGAAGTTTGACCTTGAAGGGGCAGAGGGACTTGGGCTAAATGGGATGAGTAAGTTCTCTAGGCAAGCCACTGCAGGTGAAGGGAACACCATCAGCAAGAAAGAGGAAGTATCTATTTAGAGGTAAAGTATTGTTTGGCATGTCTGCATGTGGGACACCTGAGAGGGTGTGTGTGTATGTGTATGAGAGGGAAGTAGGCGCAGGAAGGTGGATAGGTAGCAAACTATCAAGAGTCTTGAATGCCATGCTCGGGGAAATGATTACATTTGCCCAGGAGAAAATCACTCAGTTTCACTCTTGCAGCATAGTATCTCCTCCTCTAGATGGTATGGCTGGTGTGTCAGAGCCTGAGTTTAGACTGTCAGCAGCATTTGGATTTAAATTCAAACCCATAGTCGCCAGCCCTGTCCTCTTGTCATTCAGGTCTAAGAGGCTCACTTTCTCCCTCTGAGTAAGAGATATGTGAATGGCTATACTAATGCTAGGCTGGCAGGACCAGCGTGAAAATCAAGCAAGATCTCAGATGGAGAGGTGCCTGGTCCTGGGTTCTCAAGCCCTGCAAGCAGGGACCTGAAATGTGTCTGCTGCCGGTAACCTCTGCAATCTCCAGACTGTGGAAGTTTGGGGCCCGCTGCCCCTCCTTCCTAGAGGCGTCTGCTCTGACACTGTTAGTTTTATTTCTAGAATGGAGGATCAGGGACAAAACGAACCCTCTTAGTGCCATGAGTACTCATAAATTATGGGGAGAGGAGACTATTTTAATATCAACCAAAGAATCTCAAATACAAAGAACTGCTCTGAGAACGTGTTTCTTTTTTTTCTCTCCTCCTTTCTCCCCTGATATTTGGAGCTGAGAACCCTCCTCCGGGAATTTATAACAAGTGGAATATTTAAAGGTAGGAGCCAAAGGCCCCTTTGGCATTCTCTTTTCAAAGGAAGTCACCTCGGAGTGTCTGGGACGTGTGCAAGTGACATGAGAAGAGGCTGTGCACAGAGAAGGGGAGTATATGCCAAGAATTGTCAATTATGCAAAAAAAAAAAAAAAAATTCTTGTCCAAAAGAGTGATGTGTCTGGCTTTCTTCCCCAGATGGAGTTCAGCATTATGGCCAAGGCCTCTGGCAGCCTGCGTGATTTTCTGGAAGTGCCTGTAGTCTGGGTACTATGCCTTACCTGTGATAACAGTTCAGTTGGTCAGCTGGGGGTCACTTTCTGCCTCCTCCATCAGACACAGCCTCTACTCTGGACCATCTTAAAGAGACCCTGCTGTTCCTTTGGTTGGGAGATGAGTCCTAGGGTCAACTGGGACTGGTGGGTGGTGTGTTACACCCCGTAGAAAATTTTGTTCAACAAATATACCAGTCATTTAGGGCCATAATAATGCTACATAACAAATAACAGTACACTTTTTTTTTGCTCATGGTCTTCTAGATATTTCTGGTCATCTGGCCAGGATTACCTGATCTCAGCTGTGCTGCTCATGTAAGCAGGTCAGTTAATTGAGGGGTGGGGTGAAAGTGGGGTCTGGTGGTGGTAGAGGTTGTAGTGGTGGTGGTGATGGCGATGGCGATGGTGGCAGAGGTGGTGGTAGAGGAGTAAGTGGTGATGGTGGTAGAGCAGGTGGTGTCGGTGGTGGTAGAGATCTCACATTCTTTCTTTTTTTAAAGAAAATTATTGTGATTTGGGTGAAGGTTTACAAAGCAGGTCAGTTTTCCATTCAACAATCCAGATACATTTTCTTTTCTGTCCTTGAGTGCAGTGCCCACAATATGACTTTACTTATCTGACTTCCTCCCTATGTTTACTGTTTTGGTCCCTTTGATTCCTTTTTCTTTCCTAGCCCTCTGAACTTTGTCCTTGGGTCAATGCTGTTTTTTTGTTTGTTTTTTGTAATTCTCAAATGGTTGATTATTCTAAGGTATGACTAGTTCTCCAGAGTTATTGTTCCCTTTATAGATGTGTCCATTGTTTGATTGACACTTGAGTCATGGGGGAAGACTATGCTCCTTAGTCATCCTTCAGGTCTGGAAATGCACCCACTTACATTTCTGATTGTGTTGGCTGCTGGCTGGGGTGATGGAGGTGATTGGGTTTGGAGAGAGTGAAGCCGCAAGGTTTCTGAAGGCCCAGCCTTGGAGCTGGTGCAGCGTTGCTTTGGCCATTTTATGTTGGCCAAAGAGAGCCAATGGCTAACCCAGATTCTGACTCATAATGACGCCATGTGACAGAGTAGAACTGCCCGTAGGGTTTCCTAGGCTGTCATCTTTACAGGAGCAGGTCACCAAGTCTTTCACCCCTCAGAGCTGCTGAGTGGGTTCAAACCACCAACATTTTGATTAGTAGCCAAACACTTAACCAGTTTCTAGGATAAAGTCTCCACCCTTTGATAGATGGAACTTCAAAATCAACATGGTAATGGGCACGGACATGGGGAAAGGCAGAAAATCGGGACCTCCTAGCAATCTATCACATGGATGAAAATAAATGATTCATTTCACTCACAGTTATTTATGACAACTCTGTGTTAAGTCATCTGCTGGGTGTTGGGGATCCAGAGGATGCGACCCAGTGGGAGTGCTACAATGTGGAGAGCTCAGGCAGTGGTAAGAATCCTGAGGGGGCACCAGATACTCTATGGTGGTCAGGGGAGGTTTCTTGGAGGAAGTGGCTCCTAACCTGAATTTTGGGATTGGAGTAGAACTTGTCCAGGTGAAGAGCATGCAGAATAGATGATGGGAAGAGGAAGCCACTTCTGGAAGAGGGATCCATGTGTGCAAAAGCATGCATGTGAGAGAGGCTCTGGGAACAGGAAGGGTCCCATCATGGTGGAAGGTGGTAGGTGAAACAGAAGTGGTTTGAGATGAGGCTGGGGGTTCTGCAATGACTCTGCAGGTGGCATTACTAACCAGGGTCTGAGAACAACAGGTGCTACTGGTGGGTTTTAGCCCACCACCTGGTGTCTATCATCAGTGTAGATCTGGTTGGAGAAATTGAGACCAGGGGAGGGTTAGAGACAGGGAGAAGAGAAGAGACTAAGGGTTATTTCATCTGAGTTAGGGCCTCATGCTATCCAGAAGGCCAGGGACAGGGCCACATGCTAACCAGAAGCAGGTATTGGCTGGAGTTTTTCAACAAGCCCATGGTAGGGGTTTGAGGGAAGTTTAGATCAAGGGACAAAGAAAGTGATGAGAAGAATGTTATTAAGAAACATGACAACACCTTATTCAACCACCACCTGAAAATACCGACTCCTGGTTGTGAGTCACTTTGCCCTGGATAATGGGGTCTCAAATCAGAAATGACTCTTTTCCCATCCCCAGATTTTCCGGGCCCCAGAGACACGTTTCAGCTCCTCTGCTTTCCAGGGCCTGCAGAAAGGACCCAGAGGAGCCACTTCCTGTGAGAAGCCCTCTGTGATCACTGTCCCACTCTCCCCTCAACCCCACTCCTGTCAACCCGCTCACCCCTGTTGTTTTCTTATAGGATTTCTGCTATCCCTGAAGTCACCTTGGTCATCTCTTTGTTTGCTGTGTGGTCTCTACTATTCCCCAATGAGATAGTGAGCTCCATTCCATTTTTTACTGTGTCTTTCTTGTTCATCTGATTCTTTATTACCCAGCACAGTGCTGGGGCAGAGTGGAAGCACATATGATATTGGCTGGACTTGATATTGAACTTGATATTGACTGGCTAGTTAACTGTGAGATGGTGAGCAAGCCATTGGCCATCTCCGAGTCTCAGTTTGTGCATCTGTGAATTGGGGATGTGGCACAACAGCCAATGCTCCCAGTGGTTTCTGAGCATCTACCATTGAGCCAGGTCATGCATTGGATGGTGGGCATACACTTGTTTACTGTGGACACCTGCTGGATTGCACACTAGGTGGGTTTTAAAACACTTTTTCCACCCCAAGTGAGATACACCAAAGGCTACCTCTGTTCATGGGGGAAGTGAGGTCAAAATTACCAGTTGGAGCAGTTATTCAAAAAGTTGAACTTAGAATGGCCATACCTGGAAGAAGTGAAGGCAAGAAGCCAATGAGAAAGCTGCAAACAATCTTCATTGTAGCACTTTCACAACAGCCAAAAGGTGGAAAACAATCAACCTGTCCATCCACAGATGGATGGAGACACACAATGTGGTCCACACACACAGTGGAACACTACTCAGCCATGAAGAGAAATGAAATCCTGGTGCACGCCACAACACGGGTACATCTTGGACACATCATGCTGAGTGAAATCAGTCAGTCACATAAGGTCAAATGATGCAGGATCACATTTGCATGAAACAAAAAAATAAGAGGGGGATCCAGAAAGCTTTTTGAGGGACCTTCATAAACCTCAAAATGGAATGAAAAGATAATGAGAATTTTCCACAAAGATTTTGAAACCCTCTCACACATCCTGTACTGTTGGTAGGTACTGTGGGATTGTTTTTGATAGCAACCTCATGTGCCAGAAGGTACTTTTTGCCTGTAATCTTTATAGAAGCTATTGCCAGGCTTTTGAGTTTGAATGTCCAACCTGCCAATTACAGCTGAGTGCTTAATACGTATACATTAGGCTCCATAAGCACTGGACCGCCAGGTTGGTTTGAACTGGTCAGCAGTTCAAACACACCAATCACTCCTCAAAAACCTTACACAGGGTTTGGAAGAGAGGGGAAAAGAGATAAGTTTGTTAAGGGAGCTTTGAATGTACGCTCCTGGTGGTGGGATAATTTGGAAAAAGATAGCCAGAAATGTTTGCACAATTACGAAAATATAACCAAGGTCACTGAATTGCCTATGTGGCAGTTGCTCAGATGGAGTATATTTTGTGTATATCACATTTTGTGTATATTGCCTCAGTAATATAAAATAAAAAGTGGGGGCAAAATCAACAGCTGGAGTTATTTTCCAAACATGGGACATTCACTTCCTTATCTTAGTCTAAGGAGCTCTGGTGGCACAGTGGGTAAGGCATTGGTCTTTAACTGTAGGGTGGATGCTAGGACAGGCTAGGTAGCCTGTTCCCATAAAGTTTGACAGCCTTGGAAACCCTATGGAGCAGTTCTACTCGGTCTGGGTGGGTCGCCATGAGTCAGAATCAATGTGATGGAAGTGATTTTATTTTTTTTTTAAATCTTAGTTCAGATGCTTTTTAAATACATGCCAGACACCATTCCCCTGGCCCCTTTGCTCCCAGAGGCCTTCTTTCCCAGTCTAGAGTCTCTTTTATTTGGATCCAGAAAAACTGGATGAATACAGAACAGTCAACATGAAAATGGCCCAAGATACTCAATTGGCCCAAATTGGCCAGAAGACAAGCATTTCCCAACTGCCAGGGGAGCTCCATCTGACCCAGCATTCTGAAAACTGGACACCTCCCTCCCTAGGACAGTGAGGAGCAGCTGGTTCGGGCTGTCCCCCCAATTTCTAGCCTGGCAGCGGTTAAAATGTGATCCCTTTTATTCGAGTAATAGAGACGAAGTTCCCGGGCCTTCGAGGAGCATCAATCCCGAGATTTATTAACCAATTTAAAATACTATTGTCTTTCACTTCAGAGAAAGATTGAGGGATGTTGTTGAAGGAATGTAAAGGCAGGGGGACTCGGCTGCAGAGCCAGGAGGTGTCTGTACCTGGACTCAATAGATATTCATGAACATTCCCGTATTTAGTGAAGGAAATAACTTAATACCGACAGTGCGATGGAATAATAGCTATTTCCTGGCTGACTTGCAGGCCTCAGAAAATGAGATTGTGGTACCTTCATTTTTCTTGTCTTTTCCCGCGCTCCCTGCCAGCACAGGCGGCCTATGCTGGGATTCTCTCTGCATTTCCAATGAGCTGGGGCTCTGCAGCCCCCTCCCAACCAGCTGCCACCCCCTCTGCTTCCCTGTCCTGCAGCGACCTTGGCCTGGGCTTGTCTGAGAGGTCACCCTGTGGGCTGTGTGATGTGTCCAGCTGGTAGAGACGTAGGCAGAATGGTCCTTTTGGGGCAGCTTTGACATTCATTCATTCACTCACTCACTCACTCACTCACTCACTCACTCACTCATTCACTCACTCACTCATTCACTCACTCACTCACTCACTCACTCACTCATTCACTCACTCACTCACTCACTCACTCATTCATTCACTCATTCACTCACTCACTCACTCACTCACTCATTCACTCATTCACTCACTCA
>NW_006408646.1:2366037-2395681 GCF_000296735.1 Chrysochloris asiatica
TCACTCATTCACTCACTCACTCATTCACTCATTCACTCACTCACTCACTCATTCACTCACTCACTCATTCACTCACTCATTCACTCACTCACTCACTCACTCACTCACTCACTCACTCACTCAATATTCATTGTGTCATCTGTTGGATACTAAGGACACAAAGATGAATTTGTGTCAAGTCCTCCCCTCTTGGAACTCACAGTTTGTTGAAGGAGACTCACAAGACAGTATTTCAGAGGCCACTACAGTTGTTCATAAGGAGCCTTGGTGGTGTAGTTGTTAAGCATTTGACACTAGCTAACTGAAAAGTCAGCAGTTTGAACCCACCAGCAGCTCCATGAGCCAAAAGATCTGCAGATCTGCTCCCATGAGGATTATAGCTTTAGTTTTATTCTGTCTTATAAGGTTCCTGTGACTTAGAATGAACTCAGTGGCACCCAACAATAACAAGAGCTGTCCATCCAAGGCTCAACAAGGCTCAGAGAAGGACAATGTCCTGACACCAGGAAGAGAACCGTAAGGACGTGCCTCTTGGCAATGACCAGTAGTGGACCAGTGCAGCATCTTTCACAATAGTCCAAAGTTGGAAACTAGTGAGACTGGAATAGACACTGCTAGACAAACAGGAACAAGACAGTTTTAAAGCATCGCCAATTCTTAAAAGTATCCAGACGTACAAGACTCATTGAGGCTGAAGGGCTATGGATTGAAGTTGCTCTTCAAACCTTAAATGAAATTCTTCCCTGAATTCACCTTTAAACTCAGTAACAGTTGGGCCTAAAAATCTTTGAGGATTGTGTTAAAAAACAACAACAGAAAAAAAAAAAATCTGTATCAGACCGGAGGGTCAACAGCTATTTTAAAGCATAGAAGAGAAGGCTGGGGTGGCAGGAGATTAAGTAATTGAAGTGCAATAGCTAGAATTACAGAGGAAGTTGATACAATGTAAGAACCTGTCCAAGATCACTGACCATTAGATCTAGAAACTGTGGAATGGAAACAGGTTTTGTTGCGTATAATTTTCACCAAAAATAAAATAAAATTTTAAAAATGAAAAAAAGTTATAAAAAATAGAACCCTCCATTCACTGCTGGTAGGAATTTATATTGGCATAGCCTGGTGTGGCACTGTAACTGTTAACCACAAAGTAGGCAGTTGAAACCCGCTAGATGCTGCTTGGAAACCTTATACAGGGTTGCTGAGTCGGAACCGACTCTCCAGCACTTAACAACAACAACAGCCTCTGTGAAAAACAGCTTGGCAGTTCCTCAAAAAGTTATGCATAGAATTACCATATGACCCCAAAATTCTACTCTTTAATTATATACCCTAAAGTACTGAAGGCAGGAACACAAATGTATTCTTGTACATCAAGGTTCTTGAAGCACTATTCACAGTGGCCCAAAGATGGAAGCAACTCAAGTATTCATCAACAAATGAATGAGTAAGTAGAATGACGTATATGGCATATGACTCAGCCATAGAGAGCTATAAAGTCCAGGTACATGCTATGTCATGGATAGAGCTTGAAAGCATGATGCTGAGTGAAGTAAGTCAGACACAAAGGACAGATATTGGATCATCTCTTGTAGAAAGGATACCTGGAAGAGGCAAATGCATGGAGACCAAAGTAGAATAGTGGCTACCAGGGGTTGGGAGTAGAAGAGAAAGAGGAGCTATGGCTTAAAAATAATTTTTGAGGCAATGTTTGCACACTGAGGAATTTCAAGAATCGTGTTTCTTGTACACAATGAGATGACTTGGACACAAGCGTCTACACCAGTAGTATGACTTTACTGCAGGATCAGCTGTATAACACTTTATAAGCATTGATCTCATGATGGGAACTTGATTATTTTCCTCATTTTATATGAACCCCATAGCAACCCTATGTTGAATTGCCCATAGGGCTTTCTTAGTTGTAATCACTGTGGAAGCAAATAACTAAGTCTTTCTCCCTTAGAGCCTCTGGGTTGATTTGAGTCCCCAACCTTCGGTTAGCAGCTGAGAACCAAACTGTTGCACAAAGACTGAAGCTTTTAGGGGAATATCTCCAGAATACTCCTTAGAAGCAAGGATCGTAAGACTTTGTCTCAAGTTCTTTGGACATGTGATCAATCAGGAAGGATCAGTCCCAAGGAGAAGAACATGGTGCTTGGTAAAGTAGAGGGTCAGCAAAAAAGAGAAAGACCCTTAACAAGATGGATTGACACAGATGGGTTGCAACCGTGGGCTCAGGCATAGCAATGATTGTGAGGTTGGCTCATAACTAGGCTTCTTTCTGTTGTACATGCGGTGACTATGAGTTGGAACCAACCACACCTAATAACAACAACATATAGTTACTATGATTTGAGGGTAAGATAGAGAGGGTATTGGGGTGGAGATGAGGTGGGGGCAAGCATAGGGAGGGAAGTTTGAACTTTAACTTGTGGGCAAAGGAGCGACTATGTGTGAGTTCCCCTAGGTGGGGATCTGTGCAGGATATAATGACCTTCCTCTCCCATACTGCCCTGAGACATGGCGGGCCGACCTGTATGGCCTATGGCATTGTAGAAGAATCCCTCTGGATGCTGTCTGTCTATCTATCTATCTATCTATCTATCTATCTATCTATCTATCTATCTATCTATCTGGTGTGGTGCTGTAGGATAAACACTGGACCAAAAGGATGGTTTCAACCACAAGGTTGGTGGTTCAAACTCACCAGCTCCTCTTTGGAAATCCTATACTAGGTTGCTATGAGTCAGAACTGACTCGATGACACTTAACAACAACAATATCTATCTATCTATCTATCTATCTATCTATCTATCTATCTATCTAGTATGTATCTATCAAATCTATCTATTGATACCTATTAATCTAGCTCTGTGTCTGGCGTGGCTAGAACAGAGTGGGTGTCAACAGCAGTAGGAGACTCTAGCAGCTGGAGTGATATAGTTGCTCTCCATCACACTCAGAAGTAAGTCTGATGTTCTTTCCTGGACCCACAAAGTCCTGCATGGCCTCTGCCCATTTCCTCTCTGCCTTTATCTCCTCCCACTCTCTTCCACACATCCTCTGATCCAGGTGTAATGGTTCAAATGAAACCAAAATTTCTGTTCTCTTTGCCCTGTCTCTTTCCTCTTTCCTCCAGAATTCTTCTGTCCTCACCAGCCTGTTTCCCTTTGTTTAAAGATGTAGGAACTATGCATCCAGAGATGCCTCCAGCTTGTGTCTCCAGCCCTAACATAATTTACTCCTGTCCCATGGGCTCAGCTCTTCTGGGTTAAGGGTAGGAGGTCTTTCTATTTTTGAGAGTCTCTCGGGCTCATCACTGGTGTGGTGCTGTGGGTTAATGTGCCAGATTGCAAAGCCCTCTGAACTGCAAGGTTGGTGGTTCAAGCTCACTAGCTGCTCCTTGGAAACCCTATATAGAGTCACTATGGGTCGGAATTGACTCTATGGCAATTAACAATAACAACAACAACAACAGGGCTCATTACAGCCACTCCCCAAGCTTGGCCCCCCAGAAACTTCCAGGACCAGTGGGGGCTGTCCCCGTCATAGGAGTTCTAAAAGGAAGCCGGGATAACACACCGTGAGAGGTGTCTGTGGGGCTCCATCTAAAGGACTGCTGGAGGCTGAGATCATGGAGAACGCTTGTCAGGCAAAGAGATCAAGAAGGCTTTGTTCATTGGTGGACTTTTTGAGTCTTATTCATTCATTCAAAAAATATTATTTCTATAGTTGTAGACACTGGGAATGCATCACTAAGCAAGCTATCCATCTATAATAAAGATCCCCTGCACAGAACTCGCATCCTACAGGGGCACAGAGTCTGTAATCTCATATAATGGTCAGGACTATGAAGACAGATTAAGAAAAGGGGATGGATTGAGAGGGACAGTGATTCTCTGTAGACCTGGTGGTCAGGGAATGCCTCTTGTTTATGTGAGAGAGAGATAGAGAAGTTTCATCAGGAACTGAGTGAATGAGACAGTGAAGCCTGTGTCAAGAATGTTGTAGAATGAAGAAGTCAGCTCGAAGACCCTGAGGCTGCAGGGGACATGCAGAGTCCAAGAGTTTAGGGGAACCCAGAGGGGTAGGAGTAGAGATGAGAAGATATTGTAAGACCTTACACCATGCATAACTTTGAGATCACAGTCATGAATTGACTTGTATCCCAAGAATGCTGGGAAGCACCAAAGAGCTGGAAGTCATCCAAATGGTTAAACACAGCTACTAATTGAAGGGTTTGGAGGTTCGTATCCACCCAGAGGTACTTTGAAAGAAAGGCCTGGTGATCTGCTTCTGAAAAATCAGCCAATGGAAACCCTACGGAGCACAGTTCTAGTCTGACACATGTAGGGGTAAAGTAATCTCCATGATAAGTGGTGATGGTGAATACAGTCAGCTTGGGTTTGAAAAGATCTCTGCTGTTGGGTAAGGAAATGGGAACGGGGAGATGGGGATGAGACTTTGGAGACTATGACCATCAAGAATGATTTGAATGGGTGGGTGGGGAGATGGAAGGCTGGAAAAAAATGGGTAACAGGTGGCAGATTAGGGAGAGGAAGAAGAGGTGTTCCCAGCCCCTCCCACGAAACTGGAGGGAGTTGTTTTAGGATTAAATTAGACAACCATATTTGTGCATCCAGTTTGTGGTATCTAGATAAAGTAGGCTATTAGAGATGACACAAGGGAGAAAATGTCCCTACATGAAAGAAAATGCAAAGAAGTTCCCAAACAATAGATTTGCAGGAGGTATTTAAGGGAAATTACTAGCTTCAAGGGGAAAGCTCTGCTTTTAGAGTCAGTAAGAATAATACAAGGAGCCCTGGTGGTGCAGTGGGGTTTTGTGTTGGACTGCTAACTAGAAGGTTGGTAGTTCAAACCCACCAGCTACTCCAAGGGAGAAAGTTGAGGCAATATGCTCCTGTAAAGATTGACAGGCTCAGAAAGTCAAAGGGATAGTTCTACTCAGTTCTATAGGGTAGCGATGAGTCAGAATAGACTCAGTGGAAGTGGCTTTGGTTACGAATACCACACAGTGGTGGAAAATATCGGTTTTTACTCTCAGATGCCTGGCTGGAATCTCACAGCCCCTATGGGACAGGAGGAGTTTTATTCCCATTTTCAAGTTCAGGAGACTAGAGAGGTAGTGACTTTGTCACACCTACGATGGAGCTGGTTACTGACAGTGTGACATTTCCCACTATGTCTGCTTCCAAGAAACTCCAGGTAATTTCCACCCCATCTGTGGGTCTTGGAGCTCTGGTATCAGCAGTTCAAAACCACCAGCCATTCTGAGGGAGAAGGACAAGGCTGTTTGTTTTTATAAATATTTACAGCCTCAGAATCCCTAGGGAGTAGTTTTATTGTCTTATAGGGTCAACAAGAGTGGGGATTGATTGTATGGCATGGGCTTGTTTGTTTGTATTGTTGCTGGGTCTCAGTTGCTGCTGCTGTAAAATGGGGATAATCTCCATGCCTGCCTCCAGGAGGCGCCAGGAGACACAGTCACACAGTGGCCATGCTGATATTTAAAACCAGACCAGCATCTTGTGTAGATGGATCTGGTGAGAGGAGATCAAGATAAGATTCTTATGATTCAATAGTGAGTAATTGTTTTCATGACTAATTGCGACTGTGACAACTGTATAGTTGTTGTTGTTATATGCCGTGAAGTCAGTTCCGACTCATGGCGACCCTGTACAGGGTTTCCGAGGCTGTAAATCTTTACGGGAACAGAATGCCTCATCTTTCTCCCACGGAACAGCTGGTAGTTTCGAACTGCTGACCTTGAGGTTCGCAGCCCGACTCGTAACCACTATGCTACCAGAGCTCTTTGTGTAGGTAGAAGTTTTGTAACAAAAAGTGGGGAGTAGTTAATCTTGCAGTCCAGGAACAGAGAACCCTACGGCCATCAAGGGAGAAGAACATGACCAGATTATGGTAACAGAGATGCAGACAGAGATGAGAATATGGAGAAAGAGAGCAGCTGAGGGCTCTAGACTCATGGAAAGAGAAAGGTTGTATGCTGGCAACCAGGTGCTGGTGGCCAGGGGGCAGGCTTGCAGAATGTGTCCTTTGGTTGTTCAAATGATTATATATTCCTGAGTGATTTAAATCAAATACTGTTGAATGATGATGCACAGAGGAGATGGTAATCATTGCAATGAAATGATGAGTGTAAAATTGATGTTTCTCCCATGTAAACTAACCACTCAGTTCACAATAAAAACTTAAAAAACAAAACAAATGTGAAAAAATAAAACAAAACAAAAAACCAGACCAGGCTCAGAGTAGGCACTCAACATATACTTGTTAAAAGAATAGATGAGTGGGTTTTGTTAGTACAGGACTGGAATGTGGAGCAGTGGGTTGTGGTCTCTGCTTCTGTGGAGACTGGCAGGGTAGACAGTGGGCCAATGATGATCCTTCACTGATGCAGGTTAGAGGTGATAAGGTAATCACTCAGTGGTGAGATCATGAGGAAGTTGATAAGCACCACTATACTTGGAGAAGAAATTGTGGACTTGTGTCTGGAGTGAGAGGAATAGCCATGGGCAGCAGGGATGAGAAGAGGAGGCAGTTGTCCTGAGAAGCCCCCTCCACACTTACACAATGTGTACCTTACACACTGTGGAGACTGTCAACCCCCAGTTCTTGCGAGGACTCTGCTCTCAGTGACGCAGGACCTTGAACATGTCCCTTCCTCTTTTGTTTGCCTCCTCTGTAAGAGGGGAACAAATTGCACTGCTGCTGTTGATTCCAATTCATAGCAACCCTACAAGACAGAGTAGAACTGCCCCACTGGATTTCCAAGGTTGTCCATCTTTACAGAAGCTGATTGCCTCATCTTTCTCCCATGGAGCAGCTGGTGGATAAACCCATGGTACCACCAGGGGCTCTTAGCATGGAGATCACAACAGCACTGATATCATAGGCATGTTAAGTCCAGCTTCCTGCTGAGGGTCAATGATTGGGGACTGCCTTGGCTGTTTTGTTGTTGTTTTCTCAGATCCATGGCTTTATTGCTTTCCAGGTAGAGGCTTAATTACTCTCCAGGTAGAGGCTTACTGATAGGTACTGAGTTCCGACAATGTACCCTCTTCTGGGCTTGGTGCCGGGTACATGGCAATGAATCAGACAGGCCCTTCTGGACTATTAAATTGTGTGCCCAAAATTTGTGTTGAAATCCGGTTTGGAAACAGAGGTTTAACCTTTGTTATGTCAATGAGGCAATTCCAGTGTTGGGTGGGCCCTAAACCTAATCCCTTCTGAGTTATATGAAGAGTAGATTACACACACACACACACACACACACACACAGTGGGAGAAGACAGATGCTAAGACTTCAGGTGCTAAGACCAGACACTAGGAGAGGTTCATAGAGGGAATTGACATAGCTGAGTCCTGAACCGGGCTTTTCTTTTCCTCCAGAACTGTGAGAACACAAATCTCTGGCATTTCTGCAATGGCAGCCCTAGGCCACTAAACCATGGGCATTTTATTCAAATGGAAAAAGACAGAAAATAACAAATAAGAATACAGATAGATTGCACATTGGGTGAGGGAGCTAGTGGGGTTGGGGGTTATTCTTTTAGCGGAGGGATCAACGGAGGATGCTCTGAGGAGGTGACAGTTGATCAGAGTTCGAAAGACAGAGAGTGAGCAAAGACCTCTGGGTGGAGGGATTGGCAAGTACAAAGGCCCTGTGGTAGGAGTGGGATGGTGTGTTCCAAAATGAGCAGGAGGCCAGGGTGGCTGGAGGGGAGGGAAGGAGGGACAGAGGGGGCTGCAGTGGACAGACATTGTGAGTTACCACCCCACTCTCTTGGGAAGAACTTGGCACAGTGGCTACAGGTGCTGTCATGGGCTATGACCCTCAGCTGCCAGCAAATTCAGAGAACAGCCTTGCACGATGATCAATTGCTGAAGTGTTATAAGAACCCAACACAGGCCAAGTTTGATGGGCTATTTGGTGCTGGTATTCTCCTTGAGGCTGGCTGAGGCTGACCTCTCCCTCTGCCCTCCTCTCTACTTTCTCCTTTCCTTCTCTCCAAGTGTTGATCCCAAGGGTAAGCCCTGAGCTCTGGCTCCGAGTCTTCTTTCTGAAACCCAGTCTCAGAAAATTCTAACAGCTTTGGCTTCTAGTGAGCTGGACATTCTGGAGGGAAGTGAGACTGGAGGAGCATGATCTGAGCTGTGTTTTAGAAGGCTCATGCTGGCTGTGAGTCCCTGGTTGGTGCAAATAGCTAAGCACTAGGTGACCAGCCAAAAGGTTGATAGTTCAAATCCACCACAAGGAGCTGAGTGATCTGCTCTGAAAGGTGGTAGAAAGAGCAGCAGAAGGCTTTTTGGTTCCCCTGTTTTCTAGGATTTCTTGGCATTCTTAAGATGACTTACCTAGAAGTGATGATGGGAGTGCCCATCATGGTGATAATATCCCTATCTATGTGACTCTGGACAGGAAACTTGTCATCTTGCTCCTGAAGCAATCACCTTCTCCTCCTGACCTCCTGAGTCCACACTTGTCCTCCTCCACCCAGCAGCCTGGCTTGTTAGTTGCATTGGGGTCAATTCTAACTCATTGTGAATCTCTTATGTGCAGAGTAGAACAACTCCATAGGATTTCCAAGGCCATAAATGTTTACGGAAGCCTCATCTTTCTCCCATGGAGCAGCTGGTGGGTTTGAACTACTGACTTTTCAGTTAGCAGCCCAATGGTAAAACCACGGCTCCACCAGGGCACGTCATTAAGCAGGATTAGTTGCTGGAGCAGGGTTTATGTTTAGAGAACTTGAGAGCTCAGTGAGGTGAATTGGCACAACAGTGGCAACGAAGGTGCAACAAATATACTGGCAACCGTGAGCATGAAGCAGGACCTGGCAACATTTCAATCTGCTATATCTAAGGTCACCGTGAGTTGGAGTTGACTTGACAACAATATGATGCTATTCCTTGGACTCCCCATTATTGATCCAGTTTAGCTGGGGTCTACTCTGAGTCCTGGTGTGGCACTGTGGGTTTAATGCACCAGACTACAAAGCCATATGAACTGCAAGGTCGGTGATTCAAGCTCACCAGCTGCTTCTTGGAAACCCTATACAGGGTCACTATGGGTCGGAACTGACTTGATGGCACTTAACAACAACAACAACTCTGTATTCGGAATCCTCTTGTGGCACTGCCAGTTAAAGCGCTGGACTACAAGGTCCGTTTGAACTACAAAGTCAGTAGTTCAAGCTTACCAGCTGCTCCTGGAACCCCTATGCAGGGTCGCTATGGGTTGGAACAAACTTGATGGTACATAACAACATCAGCTCTTTATCTAAGGACCTCTGGTGGTGTAGTGGTTACGAGTTGGGCTGCTAACCTCAAGGTCAGTTTGAAACTAAGGCCATTCTGTGGGAGAAAGATGAGGCTTTCTGTTCCCATAAAGACGTATAGCCTCGGAAACTCTGTACAGGGTCACTATGAGTCAGACCCGACTCCACGGCACATTACCACCACGACTCTGTATTTGGCACCTCCTGTGCACCAGACCTAATGCTGAGTTTTGTGGCACATACTTGGCTGTGTCCTGGTAGAATTTGCAGTCTGGTGGGGGAGACTATGGGAATTTGCAATATGATAAGATGTAATCCAGGGACCCCTGGGTGCACGGAGGAGACTCCTAAATTAGTTTGGAGTTAAAGTAAGGGAAGAGGGGTAAGATCCTTGTAACGGCAGACAGATGAGCAAGAGTTATCTAGGGAAGGTGAGTTGGGGAAGGAAAGGAATTTAGGCAGAAGGAACAGCCTAGGCAAAGGCCTGGAGGCAGGGGAGGTCGAGACTGTTCCTAGAAGCTCAACTGTCTCATAGCAGTTGGGTGCAGAATGTGAGAGCTGAGGCTGGAATTAGAGGAGCAAGTGGACTGGTGAGGGGTGACATCAGGAAGGGCTTGATCTAGCAGTTAGGACTCTAGCTTATTAACTAAGATGGCCCTCCTGTGATACCAGGACCTCTATCACACAATTGAGAATGACTTCTGTCATAATCTAGAATGACCTCTGTCATAATCCAGAACGGCCTCTGTCACACAATCCAGAATGACCTCTGTCACAAATCAAGAATGACCTCTGTCACACAATCCAGGATGACCTCTGTCACATAATCGAGAATGGTTTTTGTCGCACAATTCAGAATCTTGAGATGAACGTATCCTTGGGGCCATCAATTCCATTTTCTAAGTGGAGAAACTGACTTCCCCAAGAACACCACAATGTTGAGTCATGGGACTGAACTAAGGCTCTTTCCTGCTTCTCACACAGTGAGTTTGTCCCTCAAGTTTCACCCTGGGTCAGCAGCTTAAATTCAACTCAAGTCCAGCTCAAGCATGGCCTGGAACATTCTAGGTACTTGGCCAATGCTAGTTTGCCTCCTCGTTCCTGGCTGTGCAACCTTGGGCTAGGCCTTTCCCTCTCTGAGTCCTTCTGATTGATGGGTAGGGGGAACAAGAGGCATCATGGGCATCTTCCAGATCTGAGATTCTGTGACTACACAGGTGGATAGACAGTGTTCTGGCTACTAGAGTGTTCACATGTTAGCATGTTGGCCTGGGACATGCTGTGTTGTTTACAGGCTGGTGGTGCAGATTGGGATGGGGGAGGCAGGGGTGAACCCCATGAGACCGATATGACCGATGGTGTGAGTTTGCATTTGAGCTTCTTCCCCAAGCTGGTAACTGCCTGTCTCCTTGGGCAGAGCTTCCAGGCACCGCTGTTCATCATCAGTTGGCGTGTGTGTTAAATACCAGCACTCAGTGTGAGGGCTACAGACGGGGACTTCCAGAGGGGTCAGCTCAGGGCCAGGGAATGAGAGAGAAGCAATTGAAATAGAGGGATTGGAGAAAAGTGGTCAGCATGCAGGCTCTGAGTAAGGCAGCTCTGGGTTAAATCCCTGTGTGTGGGCACGTACAGCTTTACTGCCTCATGTCCTTTCTCTGGTTTTGGGTAAAGGATTCTTCTTCCTTTGTGGAAATGGTCATTTCTTGTATCATCTGACTGTTCCCAGCCTCAGAGGAGAGCATAGGACCCTGATCTGTCTACAGATCCAAGATCCCAAGTTGATCTAAGACTGGGTTTCTACTGCAGTTGCTGAGTTGGTTGAGGGTACATCTAGAACTACTTGTGACCATCATATCTCCAAGGGAAGAGTCTTTCTGTGAGTGAAACTATCACAAAAGAAAACCCGCAGAGAGATGGAGGAAAGACAGACAGACACCTGAGTACCTGACTCCAGCCATGTCTGAATTGGTTCCTGTAGATTTTTCTGCTATACGAACCTATAAACTTGTGTTTTTTGAACAGGATTTATTTCTAGAGTGGTCAAGAGTTCCCACGCAATTACACTCATGAGATGTGTAATTTCACCTATCTGGGCCTCAGTTCTCTTACCTGTGAAATTGGGATGACAGTAACACTTTATAGGGTTGTTGTGTAGTTTTAATGCCATAATATGTGTGAAGCACACATCATAGTGCCAGGATAGAGTACGTGTTCAGTTCAGCTATGATTAAGCCACACTCATCCTTCTAAGGGGCCACATAATCCAATTCTCATTCACTAAGAGTTCTTGTGAGGTATAAATAAGATAAAAAACCAAAATAGGTGCCATCGAGTCAATTCAAACTCATAACAACCCTATAGGACAGAGTTGAACCGTGCCATAGGATTTCTGAGACTCATTTTTATGGGAGCAGACAGCTTTATCTTTCTTCTTTGAAGTAGCAGATGGTCTGGCACATTTCAGTTTGACTGGTCAATGATTACAAATTTATGGAAGTCCGGGAAATGAAGGAACACATGAACTGGAAGTTCTTCAGAGCCAAGAATGGAAGGTGAGAAGACGAGAACTGAGCAGGCTCAAGCGTCCACTTTTGAGGACTAATGGACAGAACGGTTATCTGTTTTACACTTCAGTGCAGTGCCTGAAGCACAGAGGAACCCCACTGAATACTTGTGGCATGAGTAAACGTAGGAAAACATGGAAGAGTAAATGAACGCTTTAATTTAAAAACTCTTATTTCAGTGAAAGCACACACAAGCAGACACAGCATTTCAGCAATAACTACATTTATCCTTGTTGTTGTTGTTAGGTGCCATTGAGTCGGTACCGACCCGTAGCAACCTTATGCACAGCAGAATGAAACACTGCCCAATCCTGGGCCAACCTCACTACTGTTGCTACGCTTAAGTCCATCGATGCTGCCACTTGGCCAATCTATCTCATTGGAGTCTTCCTCTTTTTCTTTGACCCTTCACCTTACCAAACATGTTATCCTTCTCCACCGACTGGTCCCTCCTGACAGTATGTGCAAAGTTTGAGAGATGAAGTTTGGCCATCTTGGCCTCTAAGGAGCACTCTGGCTGCACTTCTTCCAAAACGGATCTATTGGTTCTTTTGGCAGCCTATGGCACTGTCAATATTCTCCTCCAACACCATAATTCAAAGGCATCAATTCTTCTATAGTCTTCCTTATTCACTGTCCAGCTTTTGCATGCATATGAGGTTATTGAAAACACCATGACTTGGGTCAGGTGCACCTTAGTCCTCAAGCTGGCATCTTTGCTCTTCAACACTTTAAAAATGTCTTGTGCAGCAGATTTGCCTAATGCAATAAGTCGTTTGATCTCTTGACTGCTGTTTCCATGAGTATTGATAGTTGATCCAAGAAGAATGAAGTCCTTGACAACTTCAATCTTTTCTCCGTTGATAAGAATGTTGTTTATTTGTCCAATGGTGAGGATTTTTATTTTCTTGACATTGAGATGTAATCCATACTGAAGGCTGTGCTCTTTGATCGTCATTAGTAAATGTTTTAAGTCCTCTTCACTTTCAACAAGCAAGGTTGTATCATCTGTATATTGCAGGTTGTTAATGAGTCTTCCTCCAATCCTGATGCCACGTTTTTCTTCATAGAACCCAGCTTCTCGGATTATTACATTTATCCTATAAACATTATATTGTGATGCCATTCTTCAAATTGTATTATCTTCTCAGAATGATTCTACCACCATTATCTCATACTCACTGCCCCTTTAAGCTCCCCACTCAACCTTGCACGTTGCTGTTTTCAGTTTGATCTCGTATAGCTCATCCTTTAAAAGTGCACAATGTCCCAAACAGATATCCTTCACTTGTTAAAATAAGCTGTTATTTATTTACTTTTGGTTTAAAGAAGACTTCAGGGGATAATTTTGGTTTAAACTTTAATGTTTAAAGATTATCTCAGGCCAGTAGTTTGAGGGACTCATTGAGCCTTCAATGGCTCTAGAAATTCTGGATTCCATTGAGAATTTGAAATTCTATTCCATATCCTGCCTTCCCCTTTTGATCAATAATGACAGCTGGGCACCATCTAATTCCTCTGGTCTCATGACAAAGTGAATGCTTCAATCTTTGATGTACTTGGACAAGATCTCATAGATGATGAGGAGCCATGTAAATTCTTGAACAGGTAGCTAACAAGAAAGTGTCTTTAAATGAGGAATCATTTTATAAAGTCTTTGTGCATTATGTAAGGGGCTACGTGGGGAGCTAGGAGACTGATAAGCAGACTGGTAAGAGTTTTCCAAAGTAAGGGTTGGGATAAAGATGTTGACAAAGATTAAAGCAAGACACATGATGAAACAAACTCTAATGAACCTTAATGTTTAATGTGTGTGTGATTATCTGATCATGTGCATATGTTGTTGGCCATGCAGGTGCGGGTTGGACTCATCTTCCTCCTTTTGTGCCTTCCACATTCTAAGTGGTGGGCATCCACTTTCTTGCTGCATCTTTATCCCCAAACACAACCTCTTGAGGGTAGAGTTGGGTCTACTGAAACTCCACAGCCTCAGCCCCTGATATGTTGCATAAATGTGCTCCATAATTATGTGAGCATCTAAAAGTGTGAGTCTCTGCTCCTCATGCTAAGGATACCTAACGACAATTAGATGAAGCTCTGGCCATCCCCTTGTAAGGAACGTCCAATCTGGACTGTTCTCTAGGAAACTCTGCATATTTATCAGACTTAATCCTTACAGCAGGTTGACCAGATCTCCATCAACCTCCATCTCCATTAATGATGTTCCTACTATTTAATGAACTATATTCTGACTACAAATGTAACAGTTGCTCATTGTAGTAAACCGGGGAATTAAAACAAGAGAGAGAGAATGAAAAACTCATCCATGATCCCAACCCCTGGAGATAAAGACCAGTGTCATTCTTATGTGTATCTTTCCTGTGTTGTTGGATGTTTTGACCACTGCTGGCTGCTAGTTTTCAGTCATTGTAAGTGATGTTTCTGGAATGTTTTCTACGTTCTTCTCTTTCCAGGCCTTCAAATAGGCTTTTCCTGTAAGAGCACTTCTCTCCCCATCCTTCCTTGGTCTGTTTTTTTTTTTTTTAAACTTTAAATTATCTTTATTGCTCAAGTTAATTGACAGTGTTAGGGAGGACAATTCACTGTTAATACCAAAGAGCTGGAAGACTGAAGACTGATACACATAGCTTTAGAATTGCTGCTACTCACAAAACTCTTTAGATTTTATTCAGGGTTTACAGAAAGGGGGCTGTCTACAAACAAGCTAATAATAACAGGATGTGATATGATATAATCTAAACTAGAATTTTTAAACCTCTGTTGCGACTTACATACCCATAGCAATGTTATAATTATATATTACTTAGGTTCCAGTTCTTTCTTCAAAGAGTCAACAGAATGCCATGGATTGAAGAGAGTTTCGAACACTTGCCATCTCTTGCTGCTGAGTACCCATCAAATTTTTTTCTGCAGCATAGCCATTTCTTTTCTAAGTTCATTTTGCACACCACTGATTATTTTCCATTTCCTGCATACTCTTTACAAACTGCTCATGTAACTGTTTAACTGCTTCCAGTCTCTGGCTCTGAACAATTCTACATTGTTGTAAAATCTTTTGTTGTTGTTGAAACATATTAGTCAGTTTTTCTTCTTGTTCCTCAGTTTTCTGCATATCCATAGCCCACTGCTGAGAATATTCCTGGCTAAGTTTCAGTCTTTGTTCTTGTTGTGCTTTCCAAACATTTCCAATTTTCTAGTCACTGTTTTTGAGAGAAGTCTGGGTATATAGTTCTAATTTCTTTGCAAGAAGAGCCTTGTTAATGTCAGCTCCAAATCTTTCCAGCATATTCTGTACTTCACCCCCGAGATCTCGCTCCATCCTTGTGGAAGACCTTTTCTTCCCAGGCTTATCAATTGCTGTAATCTTTCCTTCTAGGAAATCCTGTTCAGCACCACTCAGATTCTTCTCGATGTTCTCAAACTCATAGGCACAGATGATCTGCTCCTCCCCGGTTTGCTTCACAAATTTCCTCAGTTGCTTTCTTCCATTAGGTGCCATCATAGATCTTTTCAGCTGCGAGTACTTCATCTCCACAAAACTTGTCTTCCTTGGTCTGTTTTGATTCATCCACAAGTCACGGCCAAGATGTACTTCCTCCAAGGAGCCTTCCCAGATGCACCATTTCTGGGCCAGGTATTCCTCCATCCCACAGATTCCATCTCTTATCATAAACTGCAGTATGGATGTACATAAACAGCCTGCTCCCAATGGCCCACGTCTTCCAGGAAGTACAGAACCACATCGTATTAATGACCATAACTGGTTCACAGTAGTATGAAGTAAGTTGTGAATAAACATTGGTCAAGAAGCATTGTTGGTTTAGTAATAGAATTCTTTCCTTCCTTGCTAGGAGACCCAGGTTTTATTTCTGACCATCCCCTCAAACACAGCTACACCCAACTGTCCATGGAAGCTTGTATGCTGCTATGACATTGAATAGATTTCACTAGAGCTTCCAGTAAGATGGACTAGGAAGATAGACCTAGTGATCTCCTTCTGAAAATGTCATGGATCACAACAGATCCGTCCACATCACAACAGACTCCATCATGAGGATGGCTCAGAGCTGGGCAGGGTTTTGGTCCATTGTACAGCTTTGTTGGCTGTTGCCAACAACAAATATTGAAGACATGTTCAAAATGGCTTTCTTGGATCATTTTGTCTGGCATCCCTCGATGGTAAACTTGAGGCTCAGAAAGTGTGGAAAGCACATGAGGCAGAGCTGAGCTGAGAATCCAGTTTTGTCTGATTCCAGAGCCTCCCGTTGCTGCACTACCCCCAGCATTGTATTTCCCATCACTTCTGCTGTCTCTTCCTGGTTTCCCAGCTCCTAGAAAAGGCCAGGTGCAGAAGAAAATAAGTCGGGCTCTGTCGTCTGGGAGAGGAGTGGAGAAGACTCATGTGTCTCTGGCAAGTCCCATTATTCCTTCCGGGGGAGAGTTTGGCCTCCTTCCATCATGCTGGGGACTCACTAACTCTGATCTAAAATCTACTCAAGTGCACATTATCCATGCCAGAGCATTAGCAACTTCCTCTTGGCACAGGCTGCGGAGCCTATAAATAGAGCAGACACCATACCATTTAGTGGATTTCATTCGCATGCACAGAAAGTGCACTGGAAAAGGGAGATGGCATGAGATGCAGATTTAGGAACATCTCTGGAGGGCTTGCACTTGCTGTGTGCCAAAAAGACGCATGGCCGACTGCCTTTCTAAGTGCAGGGATGGCGGCTGCCTGAGTCTGAGTATGGTGTGGATGCCACCTCGGGGAGGCAATGTCGTGTTGTCCTGAAACACACTGAGTTTGGAATCGGGCACACTCACATTCAAGAGCCAATTCCAACACTCAGGTAAGCCATTCAACTTCTGTGAGCCCGTTTTTCCATCTGTGGGTGTACCAAGGTTAGGTCAAGGTCTAAATGAGATGATGTGGATAAAACCAGAGCAGGGCTTCAACAATCATGTTGCTGTTGTTGTTGTTAAGTGTCTTGGAGTTGGTTCCAACTCATAATGACTCTGTATAGGGTTTCTGAAGAGCAGCTGGTGAGTTTGAACTGCCAACCACATGATTCAAACCTACCTTGAGGTCGAGTGCTTATCCTATGACACCATTCCTTAGCAATAATATCAACGTTGTTGTTGTTGTTGTTAGGTGCCATTGAGTCGATACCAACTTATAACGAGTCTATGCACAACAGAACAAAATACTGTTCGTTCCTGGGCTAACCTCACAATTGTTGCCACACTTGAGCCCATTGATGCTGCCGCTTTGCCAATCCATTTCGCTGGGGCAGGGGGAGGGGTCTTCCTCTTTTTCTCTGATCTTCTACCTTACCAGACACGACATCCTTCTCCAGTAACTTGTCCCTCCTGACAATATGTCCGAAGTATGAGAAACGAAGTTTGGCCATCCTGGCCTCCAAGGAGCACTCTGGCTGCACTTCTTCCAGCACAGATCTGTTTGTTCTTTTGGCAGCACATGGCACTTTCAGTATTCAAATAATATCAATACTTATTATTATTATTAATCACCACCACCACCAAATAGCAAAGAGCATCCTGCTTACTGCAAACAAGGAGACACTCAATGGGATAGATTGGCGCAATAGGCACACTAAACTCAAGCACACCAATGGCCATGAAGATAGTGCAGGGCTGGGCAATGCTTTGATCTTTTAACTGTGAGGCTGCCAGGAGTTGGAGCTGACTTTACAGCCACTGGTAACCACCAACAACAAATTAGCCAGCATTTATTGAGCACTTCTTATATTCCAGACTCTATTCTAACAATTGGCATGAATTAACTCAATTAATTTCACAACAGTCCCATGTGATCCAAAAAGAAAGCAAACAAACAAAGAAAAATCCAAACCCATTCTCACTGAGTCGAATCCTACTCATGGTGGCCCCATGTGTCACTATGTCTCCATTTAGCTTTAAGGACACGGAGTGAGTTAGAAGTTATGCTGTTTGAGCAAGATGACAAAGGAGGATAGCCCTTTACCAATATCCCATAAAGGTACTAAGACAGATTATAGGTCACTTCATGCAGCATACAAATTTATTGAGGGTGGGGGGTACACATTTTTATAGTAGGATACTTGAGCCCAGAAAAGGGGAAAGAATTCAAGGTAAAATCTCATTTAATGGGTATATTTAAGGAAGAACGTAGAATAATTGATGCTTTTGAGTTACGGTGTTGGAGAAGAACATTAAAAACACTAAAGTCTGCCAGAAGAGCAAACAAATCTGTGTTGGGAGTACAATCAGAATTCTCCTTAGAAGCCAGGATACTCTCATACTTTGGACATAGTATCAGGAGGAACCAGTCCCTGGAGAAGGACATCATGCTTGGCAAAGTGGAGGGTCAATGAAAAAGAGAAAGACTCCCAATGAGATGGATTGGCACAGTGACACCAACAATGGGTTCAAGTGTTAACAGTAATTGTGAGGATGGTGTAGGACTGGAAGTATTCTGTTCTGTTGTGCATGGGGTCACCATGAGTTGGAACCAATTCAACGGCATCTAACTACAACAACAATACGATCTAGATGTTTTCATAGACATTCATTTATTTCTTATCTCTAGGAGGCTGCAGGTGTAAACAATAGATTCAGTCAAGTGATGTGTCTTGACCAAGGTCACATAGCACTGTGATTAAAGTCCTGTTCAGTCTTGTCGCTGTTGTTGTTAGATGCTGTCAAGTCGGTTCTGATTCACAGTGGCCCTGTGTACAACAGAATAAAACATTGCCTGTCCTGTGCCATCCTCACATGTGTTGTTATGTTTGAGCCCAGTGTTGCAGCCATTGAGTCAGTCCATCTCATTGAGGGGCTTCCTCTTTTTCGCAGAACCTCAACTTTACCTAGCATAATGTTCTTCTTCAGGAACTGGGCCCTCCTGACAGCATATCCAACGACATGAGACAGTCTCGCCATCCTGGCTTCTAAGGAACATTCTGGCTGTGCTTCTTCTAAGACAGACTGGTTTATTCTTTTGGTAGTCCAGGGTACTTTCAACATTCTTTGGCATCAGCTCTTCTAAGGTCTTCCTTATTCACTGTACACCTTTCACACACATATGAGGCAATTGGAAATATCATGACTTGGGTCAGGCACACTTTAGTCCTCATCTTTGCTTTTAAACACTTGAAAGAGGTCTTTTGCAAAGATTTGTCCAACATATATCTTTCTACAAGTGATTTTCTCCTATTACAATACTTGCAAAATTGCATGACCTTATGAAGACTCTTAGCTTACAAGGAAAAGGAAATTTTTTGCATCATTTAATTTAAAATTTGGGAGTAGACCTTCAGGTATGACTGTATCTAGGTGAATGGATTGAATTGTGTCCCTTTCAAACTGTGTTGTAAATTGTGGAGAATGCATTGTCTTTGTTATTTAATGAGGTAGCATTCATGTAATGTGTGTCTTGAGTCAATCTCTTACAAGATATATAAGGAGTAGATTAAGAAAGCAGAGATGGAGCAAGAGAGATAGAAAACATGAAGATTGCGCAGAATCAGAAGCTCCATTGAGACAAAGAACCTTCTCCCAGAGCCTGCAGAGAAGTCTTCCCCAAGAGCTGACAGCCTTCTAGTCTCTTAAACTGTGAGAAAATATAACTACTGTTTGTCAAAGTCATCCACTGTGGTGCTTCTGGTATAGTAGCCATACAGAACTAAGCTACCAGATGTTTGAATTTTGGGGACATGCCTTTTATCTTTCAGCCTTTCTTTCTGTGGTGGTCTTATTCTCAAGGAAACCCTCTCCTTATGGTGGTGAAATCTCCACTGGCTTTTGGGATCTGGAACTAGCAGAAGTTTTTAGTTTCATTCTATTGCACCATCCAGATGATGCAGTGCACAGCGGTCAGAACACGTGGGAAGGGAAGGGGAGTGGGCTTGGAGGGGCAAGAATCATCAACACCATCTCCCAACCCCCAAATCCAGACTCCAGACCCTTCAATGCCTCAGAACCTGGACTGCAATAGGATATTGTTGCTGGACAGGTGTCCCTGTCCCTCGCAGGCACTGACTGAGTACATTCTCCAGGAAGAAGCATTGGGCCCTCTCTGACCTGAAATCCCTCTACCAAAATCCAGTGCCCCATCAATGAATGTCTGTTTGACTTTGGTTTTCTCCTTTCCCTAGCAGTCCACTTACCTGTGGCACAAATCCACCCAACTTTGTTCAACTTCCTTGCATCTGCTTGCTCTCCAGTGTCTAACTTTTTTCTACCTAGCCACAGCTGTTTTTTCTCCCTCTTGAACTCCCTTCCCACCTTGTCACATAAACATCTCTGTCTTGCTCCCTTCTTTTTCCAGACATGGTCCTGAGCACCAACCCTGAGCATTCTTCTTCACTTTCTTGGCCCTTGCCCAACTAGGCACCACCAATCCACTGTGTGATTGAGAATGAATGGGTTTCTATGGGCCTCAATCGTCTCAGCTGGAGAAATGGGAATGATAACCTGTGATCTTCTTGCAGCAGCGGGAGTGTGAGCTTGACGATTATATTTACAGTAACATGTGCGCAATCTGTGGGGAATTACCAGGAGGCTCTGGCTCACCACACGGCTGGATTTGTACAGATATTGCCTCCATTACTAGGTGTCATGTTGCATTTGCAGGAGGCGGCTCTATGGAATTTCACTCTCTTGCACAGTATGAAATATTCACCCGCCTCCTCTGGAAGGGACGAGGGCTTCCTGGCTGCTCCACCACTGAGGAAACCAGGTCCCAGTCCATCACAAACAGGATGACCACAGAACTCAAAGCAAAGCCCTGGCATCAGGGGCACAGTAGTGAGAGGTTGGTGGGTAGAGAAACCTGGAGAGAGGAGACCTGAGGACTGGTGGTCCTGGTCATTGAGAGCCTGTCTGCTCACCTGCTCCCTGTTGGCAAAGACTTATGGGCTGGCTGGGAGCTTACAGACCACCAGGAGCTTGAGAAGACCATGGGCAGATTGAGAGGATGGGCCCCCTGGTCAGCAAGAGTCGGCATTCAAGATGATAGTAGAAGTTTTAGCAGGGAATTTGATGTTGAAAGTCAGAATCAGGACTGAGAGCAGAATGCAGGCATTCTCACTTCCTCACTGTGTCATGTTTTGTAACTGGCCTAATGCCTCTTTGCCTCTGTTTTCTAATCCATGGAAACTGGGGCAGCAATGCACCTCATAGTCTTCTTGTGAGTTCCCATGATGCACCACTTTTCTAATCTTCAGCTTAGTCTTGGGCATGCAGTAAGCATTTGATACATGTTAGCTTTCACTGTTGCTAGTCAAGCTACTTTGGGCAAATCAGTTTACTTGTAGAGGTCTCAGTTTCCTCATCTATAAAAGAGGCTAACAATTCTGATCTCAACTTTTTGTTAAAAACAGTTAATAAGGTACAAAGATATTTGTCCCAATAGTTGGCAGATTTGTTGTTGCTGTTGTTAGATGATGAGGAATCAGGAGATCCTCAAGGTGACATTTCACGGTGACCCCATGTATGACAGATTGGAATGTAGCAGGTCCTGTGTCATCCTCAGCATTGCTGGTGTGCCTGAACCCATTGTTTTGGCTACTGTGCATTTCGAGTACCTTCAAATGAGAGTGCTTATCTTACAGCAATATATCAAAAAATGCTCTGCTGTGATTCCCATTTTTGGAAATTGATTGCCCACTCTCAGATGCAGAACCAAGACTTCAGTAAGGAAAAGCTCCATGACCATAACCAGAGAACACAAGGTCATGTTACTGGGGCACAGACATAGTCTCAGTAAAAGAAAACTCTTGTCATGTTTAGAACTTCCATGAGCTGGCATAAAATTCAGGGGTAGTAGGTCGGGAGGGGAACCTAGGCAGGGTGGCTCCAAGGCCTGTGTAAGTCCAGCCCCAACATTGAAACTTGAAGTAACATAACCACAGGCTGAAGGTCTCGTGCTCACAGGTGTAGTGTTGGTAGAAGTATGTGTTTCCATGACTTTTCAAAGGAAAACAGGCTTCATTCTTGGCTAGTGCAATTACTTGAAAACCATGTCAAAACTGCCTCCCCCCTCTTTTCTCTTCTTTGGTGTCTTCCTTCACCCTCCTTTCCTTTTCCCCATTGTGTGAACAACATGGCCCTCATGAGCAAAGATGTGGGTTAAGGACCACGGACAGGGACACAAGCCCTGCTCCAACTGGAGAAGGGCAGAAGTTACCCAAGATTTGAGATCTGATGAGTTACACTTCAAATGTGGATATTTCAAAGGGCATTAGTCTTTAGTTGTGTTCCCTTATGAGGTGGCAAGTTCCACATAAACGGACTTTTTAGGAAGATTGGAGCCCCCCCTCTCTCAAGGATGCCTTCAAAAGGATGTCTACACTCACTGAGAATTGCTGCCTGTTCTAATTAAGGTCCCTTCCACCTCCAAGTCTCTTTAATTAATAAATAGATAATGAGACTTGGACAAACAAAGATGTGTCATTAACAAAGCCAGAGACCACAGTTCGCTGGCAACTTTGGGGCCAGTTAGCTCCACGTGTCTTGTAAAACTACATCTGTACCTAAAGCAGCTAATGAATGGTCACAGTTCCGCTGTCTCATCATTGGGCAGACTGGGTGAGAGGGCATCAGAAGCCAGCCCAGAGCCACACAGAACACCTTTGCCTTAGGGTTTTTTCCATGCCCTCACATCAAGTTACAGAAACAATGTTTGAGCAAATTAATCTCTCAACTAAGCAGAAATGTAATTGTGTGACTACTAATTCCCTCCCAGACCAGCAGAGCAAGGGTATAGCTTCCACTTCTGTCCTAATCCAAACTGTTTTATTTTAGGTTCACACTTGCTTGGAGTTTATGCTTCTGTTATTCCAGTCTTGTGGGTGTGAAAGGAAAGAACCAATCTCTGTCCCTGAGATTGCCATACCCTCAGGGGCACTGTATTTATTTATCTCTTTGCCAATACAGAGCCAAGAATGGAGTTGTTGTTGTTGTTAAGTACCGTCGAGTTGGTTCTGACTCATAGCGACTCTATGTAGTGTTTCTAAGGAGTGGCTGGTGAGTTTGAACCAGTGACTTTGCAGTTCAAACTGACCTCATGGTCCATTGCTTATCCTACGGCACCATACCAGGACTCCAGGTATAGAGCAGGTGTTTGGTAAATTGGAGGAAGCTTCAGAGTTCGTGGGAAAATTCCATGATCTTTTACTTCCATTTTACATGGTCTTTTTGAAGACCTCTGTATATGATGAGTGAATGAATGAATGGTAAAAGACAAATAGAATGTAAGCTTAATGAGGGCAAGGACGTGTGCCTTTCTTTTTTCTCACTGAATGCTTCTCATCTAGAGCAATGCTTGGGATATAGTTGTTGTTGTTATTAAGTGTTGTCGAGCTGGTTCTGACTCATAGCAACCCTATATAGGGTTCCCATGGGAGCAGACAGCCTTATCTTTCTCCCATGGAGCAGCTGGTGGACTCAAACTGCTGACCTTGTGGTTAGTAGTCTAGGGCTTACCCTACAGCACCACCAGAGATCAAGGAAGAAGACAGGATTGTTCTTTTCACTTGACTCACTGAGATTCAGTGAAGATGAGTCATCTTTCAAAGGAAGGGACAAAATGGGGATTAAAATTCAGGCCTTCCCGACTGCCCCAATTTTTTCCCTCTATAGATGCACCCATGAAGTTCTGGTGTGATACTGTAGGATAAGCAGTGGACTGCTAGCTACAAAGTCGGTGATTCAAACCCATCAGCCGCTCCTCAGAAACCCTACACAGGATTGATATGTGATGGAACCAACTCAATAGCACACAACAACAGTAGATTCACACTGGATAAACACTGGACTGCTAGCAATGTCACTGGTTCAAGCCCACCAACCACTCACTCCTCAGAAACCGTATACAGGGTCATTAGGAGTTGGAACCAACTTGATAGCACTCAACAACAACAACCAACCACCCAAACAAACAAAGCAAAACCCCATAAACCAATTCCATCAAGTAGAGCCCAACTCATGGTGACCCCACGTGATAAAATATAACGACTCCTTAGGATTTTCAATGGTTGTGACCTTTCATAAGCAGATTGCCAGACCTTTCTTCTGAGGTGCCTTTGCATGGGTCCAAACTACCAACCTTTCAGTACTTAGCCATTTGTGCCAATCAAGAACTCACAAAGACAAACCCAACGAAAAAAATCAAACCCACCACCATCTAATCGATACTGATTCATATCAACACTATGTAGGGTTTCTGAGACTGTCAAACTTTATGGGAGCAGACTGCCTCATCTTTCTTCCGTAGAGCAGCTAGTGGGTTTGAACTGCCAACCTGGTGGTTATCAGTCCAGTTCTTATCCTACCAGGGGTCCTGAGAGACGCAGCAGTATAGTTTCTCTTGTTGTGCTGTGAGTGATGGGCAGTGGGCCACTCTGTTCACTCTACAACAATTTGATCTGTTCAGTCTCTGTTTCTGCAAAGGCTTAACAGTGCTTGAGGTACTGCTTTTAGCACAGGTGGACTTCAGTCCTCTTCTTCGTAATTTTTTTTTGTTGTTGTTGTTGTTTCTTTTACAGTGGGCAGGGGAGTATAGATAGTTAAGACCTTAATCAAAAAAAAAAAAAAAAAAAGATTGGATTTAGAGTAAGAAGAGAGATTTTTGAGCCGGTATACTCAGAAACAAGATGAAGAAACCTAGAATACCTAAAGCCCTAGCATATCAGAGAGGATAAGAATTTTAGGTACCATTGAATTCAACCCACGCATCAAATAACTGAGAAGCCTGGGGCTCAGAGGGGGCTGGAGATCTGCCCAACGGCAAACAATGCACGGTAGACACAGTAGGGGCTTGTGCAGGCATTTCTTAACTGTTCCTGTGGGTTTTTTTTTTCATTCCCTATGAACCATTTTCCCTTTATTTAGGGGGTGGCTTGAAACCCCCCTCCTAAAAGAAGGCTTCAGATTTATGGGTTAATAAACATTTACAATTAGCTGCTGAAAAAACAGACTCAGGTAGACAGGAATTATTCATTCAAATTAACTATAAATTAAGATCAACCTAATTTAGGACTATTAAAATGGAAAGCATATTATCTCTCATTCAAAGGAATTTGTATTTGATGCAAATAGAACAAGTTCCTAAACTTTAGAGAATGTTCTTGGATTTTTCATCTGCATAGTTAACCGTTGGAGAATGGGTGCCCGATTTAAAAGCAGGGGAACATAAGGAACAATAATTAGTTATGTAAATAATGTGGCATTCTTGTTTATAATTAGTTCAAGAATAAAATAAAATTCACGCATGTCACAGGACTAATTTTCGTATGCTAATGAACAATCAAAATTATAAACGGTAATAATGCAGTTTGGGAGATGTGACATTCTCAATTTATTAGCAGGAGTGCCAGTTTCAGCTGATGATGCCTGACGTTGAGGGACTTCAAAGGTGCTCAGACCTGGAAAATCCTCACCCTTGAGGGAGGAAATCAAGCTGCAGTATTTTCACCTGTTTTACATAGCAAACTGTCAAAGTGTGAACTCAGTGCTCTATGGGGGTCAGGGAATGGTGTTATACCAGGGAGTAAGGGGGCCTTCAGAAAATCTTCCGAAGGGTCCATCTGGCATCTGACTGGTGGAGGAGGAAAAGCTAGGGTCCTTTAACTTGAACATTGAACCTAAACAAGGTGTGTGATCTTGGACAAGCCTCTTCTATTGAGTCTCAATTTCCTCATTTGAGATGGAAATGTGGTTCAAGAGGAGCTGGGAGTTTTGGAAGTAAACCGTCTGGTTGAAACCTTGATGTTACCCCTTGATAACAACATAGCCTGGCCTTTTTTTCCCTACCTCCCTGCACTTGTGCTTCATCAACTGTAAAATATTAATAATACTAATAGTATTCTCTATCTTGTAGGCAGTGTTATGGTGCCTTAACCTAGGGTGGGGAACTTTGTTCTTCAAACATTTATAACATCATTCATGGGCCATACAAAATTATCAACTTAAAAATTAGCCTACTATATTTGGTCAATTAACTCACCTCTAATGTGATGGGTAAGGAGCTCTGGTAGCGTAGTGGTTGCAAATCGGGCCGCAAGCCGAAACTACCAGCTGTTCAGCAGTTCGAAACTACCAGGTGTTGCGTGGGCGAAAGATGAGGCTTTCTGCTCCTGTAAAGATTTACAGTCTTGGAAACCCTGTGCAGGGTCGCTATGAGTCGGAACCAACTCCAAGGCACATAACAACAACAACAACAACAATGTGATGGCTGGAGGAATACTGGTATGATGCTGTAGGATCAAGACTCAATCATAAGGTTGGTTTGAATCAAAAGGTCAGAGGTTTAAACTCACCAGCTGCTCCTCAGAAATCCTATACAAGGTCACAATGAGTCAGAACCGACTGGATGGTTCTTAACAGCAACAATGTGATGGCTGGTTGCCTTGGCAGGGCCATACCAAATGATTTTACAGGCTGGATGTCCCCACCCCTGCAAGTAAACACCTGTGTGGTGTTTAATAGAAAATAGAGTACCAGGGGAAGATAAAGAGAGAGATTATCAGTAAGTGTACAAAAAAAGTTGCTTAAAATTTGGCATTCATGAGAGCTTTATGTCATCTTGAAAATAATTTGACAGTGTTGTTGCTGTTGGTAGTTGCCTTGAGTTAGTTCTGCCTCACTGTGGCTGTATTACAATAGGCTGAAACACTATCCATCACCATCCTCACTGACTGTTGCTGCCACTGTGTCATCCTGTTAGGAACATTCCTCTTTTTCTCTGACTCTTTGGCTTTACCAAGCATGATGTCCATCTTCAGGGACTGGTCCCTCCTAATACACGTCAAAAGTTTGTGAGACAAAATCTCACCATCCTTGCTTATAAGGTCCAAGACAGATTTAAAAAATTCTTCCGGAAGTCCATGGTATATATAATATTCTTTACCAACACCACAATTCAAAAGCATCGGTTCTCCTCCAGTCTTCCTTATTCATTGTCTAACTTTTGTATGTATATGCTGTTGTTGTTAAATGCTATCCAATTGGTTCCAACTCACAGCAACCCTGTATAGGGTTTCCAAGGAGTAACTAGTCGGATTGAACTGCTGACCTTTCAGTTAGAAGTTCAGTGCTTACATTACAGCGCCACATCAGGATTCCATATGAGGTGACTGAAAATACTATGGCTGGGGTCAGGCTCACCTTAGTCCTCAAAGGTGACATCTTTGATTTTCAACACTTAAGAGATCTTTTGCAGCAGGTTTGCCCAATGCAATATGTTGTTTGATATCTTGATGACTGTTTCCGTGGTCATTAATTGTTGTTGTTAAGTGCTGGTGAGTCAGTTTTGAGCCATGGTGACCCTGTATAGGGTTTCTGAGAAGTGGTTGATAAGTTTGAACCACTGACCTTGCTGTCCAGTGCATTAGCCCGCAGTGCCACAGCAGGACTGTAGAATGAATCCCTGATAACGTCAATCCTTTCTGTGTTTATCGTGATATTCCTTATTGGTCTAGGTGTGAGGATTTTTACTTTCTTTATATTGAGGTTCAGTCCATACTGTAGGCTTCAAGTCTTCTTAGTTTTCTGAAATTAAGGTTGTATCATCTGCATATCACAGGCTGCTAATGAGTTTTCCTCCAATCCTGATATCATGTTCTTCTTCATATAATCCAGCTTCTTGGATTATTTGCTCAGCATACAGATTAAATAAGTATGATGAAAGAATACAGCCCTGACACACACTTTTCAAGATTTTAAACCAATTAACATCCCCTTGTTCTATTCGAAGGACTGTTGTTCTACGTACAGGTTCCACATGAGCACAATTAAGTCATCCAGGATTCCCATTTTGTTCATTGTTGTGTATAATTTGTTATGATCTGCATCCTTGAGTGTCTTCTCATAGTAATAAAACACTATGTTTTTATTATTTTCTGCTACCGTTTAGAATCGAACACCACTATTACCATTTATAATCTAACACCAGCAATGATAACCCTTGCTCTACATCTTCTTCTGAATCCAGCTTGAATTTCTGGAAGTTTCTTGTCAATATGCTGCTTCAACTATTTTTGAGTTAACTTCAGCAAAATTTTACTTGTTTATGATATGAATTGATGCATTTGAGTTATGGTGCTAGAGAAGAATATTGAAAATACCATGGACTTCCAGAAGGAGTAACAAACCTCTGTTGGAAGATGTACAGCCTGAATGCTCCTTAGAAACCAGGATAATGAAACTTTGTCTCTCATACTTCAGATTTATTATCAGGATGGACCAGTCCCTGGAGAAGGACATCATGCTGGGTAAAGTAGAAGGTCAGCATAAAAAATAAATAAGACCCCCCAAGAATTGGATTGGCGCAGTGGCCGCAGTGATGGGCAATTGCGAGGATGGTTCAGGACCAGGCAGTGTTTCATCCTGCTGTACGTAAGGTTGCTATGTGTCAGCACTGACTCGAGGGCACACAACAACAACAACAACAATGACATGAATGCAATAATCTCTGCATTTCACTGGACTGCCTTTCTTTTGAATGGGTACAAATATGGGTCTCTTTCTATCAGTTCTTTAGCTGTCTTCCAAATTTATCAACATGTTGAGAGTACTTCGAGTATCACATATATCTGTTTTAAGTCATTCTGAAAAATAATTAAAAAATACCTACTACTTTGAGAATTATATATGGAATGTTTGTATGCATTATATATAGAATGTACCTTACTATTGTGATGCTGTAAGATTTAATGTAATTATACATATGAAGTAATCAATACAGCATAAACATCGATATCCTAGGCATTAGTAAGCTGAAATGGACTGGTACTGGCCATTTTGAACCTGACAATCACATGACAATTGAAGAAGAATGGTATCACATTCATCATCAAAAATAACATATCAAATAGGATGAATGTAAAGCTGATGTTCTTCCATGTAAACTATCATTCAATTCACAATAAAAACTTAAAGAAAAAAAAAAAGAAACATATCAAGATCTGAACACTGTCTATGATAGGATAATATCCATATGCCTACAAGGAAGACCAGTTAATACCACTATTATTCAAATTTATGCACGAACCAGTAAACCCAGTGATGATGAAATTAAAGAGTTCTACCAACGTCTTCAGTCTGAAATTGATCAAACATGCAATCAAGATATATTGATAATTACTGGTGATTGGAATGCAAAGGTTGGAAACAAAGAGGAAGGATCAGTACTTGGCAAATAATGGCTTTGTTGATAGAAACGATGCTGAAAAATACATGATAGAATTTTGTCAGACCAATGACTTTTTCATTGCAAAGATCTTTTTTAAATGACATAAAAGATGACATAGACCTCACCAGATGTCATGGAATACACAGAAATCAAATTGACTAAGTCTATGGAAAGAGACAGTAGAAAATCTCCATATCATTAGCCAAGACGAGGCCAGGAGAAGACTGTGGAACAGATCATTAATTGCTCATATACAAACAAGTTCAGGCTAAAGCTGAAGAAAATTAAAACAAGTCAATGAGAGCAAAATATGACCTTGAATATTTCCCACCTGAATTTAGAGATCATCTGAAAAACAGATTTTTATTTCTTAACTGTTTTATTGTGAATTATGTGATAGTTTACATGGGAGAACATTAGGTTTACATTCATTCTATCGTATGTCGTCTCATTGCTATGGTTACAATCCCCTCCATGCATCATCAACCAACCAAAGGGTATACCCTGCAATCCTTCCCCCGTACCCCCCAGGTCTTCAGCACACAGCC
>NW_006408646.1:2402184-2402838 GCF_000296735.1 Chrysochloris asiatica
CATGCAAACCTGCCTAATTGTTTTCCTGTCTGCTTTGTTCTTCAATTCCCCTCTCCCTTCTTATGTATTGCCCCCCTCCCTAGCACCCAAATAATCCTGTGTCCATTCCCTTCCCTGTGTTCCACCTTCCCCTCCCTGCCCTCACCGCACCCCCCATATCCCAGTAACCAGCAAAGAACCCCCTCCCCTTTAGTATGGGTTCTTTTTCTTAGTCTTTTACAGTAGAGGTCCTATGCAGTATTTCTCCTTTTGTGACTGACTAATTTCACTAAAACGTGACATCAGGATTGGAGGAAGACTCATTAACAACCTGCGATATGCAGATGATACAACCTTGATCGCTGAAAGTGAAGAGGACTTGAAACATTTACTGATGAAGATCAAAGAGCACAGTCTTTGGTGGAACAGCTGATGGTTTTTGAACTGCTGACTTTGGGGTTCAGAGTCCAATGCTCATCCTACAGCGTCACACCAGGTATTCACACAATCACTGGGAGCTGAGAATTACTCCAGACAACAGCCATTAAGGAAACAAGAGCCTCAATCCAACAGCCCCATAACACTGAACTGTGAATGAAGCCATTTCTCCAAGAGACGCTCTATATGAAAAGTCATCACCTTGATCTCAGCCTTGTGAGACTCATTGCAGAGCAA
>NW_006408646.1:2402938-2417668 GCF_000296735.1 Chrysochloris asiatica
CTGAAACTTGCTCTCCAGCGTAGAGATGCTAAAGCAAATGGAAGAAATGAGGAGTTACAAGAGGTGAACAGAAAATTCCAAAGGTCGGCTCGAAAGACAAAGTCAAATATTATAAAGAAATGTGCAGATTGGGAGTTAGAAAACCAAAAGGGAAGAACACGCTTAATATTTCACTAGCTGAGGGAACTGAGGTAAAAATTCAAGCCTTGACTTGCAGTATTGAAGGATTCCATGGGCAAAATAGTGAATGATGCAGAAAGCATCAAAAGAAGATGGAAGAAATACACAGAATCACTGTACCAAAAAGAAATGGTAGATGTTCAACTAGTTCAAGAAGTAGTATATGATCAAGAGTCAGTGATCCTGAGAAGAGCACAAGCAGAGTGCAGGACTTTATCCAGAGAAGCAGCAACACCAGAGATGGAGGCAGAGATGAGGACATGGAGAGAGGGAGCAGCTGAGGACTCTGGACTCATGGAAAGAAAGGGACTGGGTGCAGGTGGCCAGGAGGCAGGCTTGCAGAATGTGCCCTTTGGTTGTTTAAATTATTATATATTACTGAGTGTTTCTGTGTACACCCCCCAAAACAAAACAAAACAAAACAGGGAAGATTAAAAAAAAGACTATAGCCTTCAGTATTAGTTACTCCTCAACATAAATAAGATGAAAATTCTCACACCTGGACCAATAAGCAACATCATGATAAATGGAAAAAAGATTGAAGTTGGATGTCATTTTATTTGCACCTACAATCAACCTCCATGGAAGCTGAAGTCAAGAAACCAAACAATGTATTTCATGGTGAAATGTGTTGTAAAAGACCTCTTTAAAGTATTAAAAAGCAAAGATGTCACTTTGAGGATTAAGGTGAACATGAACCAAGCCATGATGTTTTCAATTGCCATCATATGCATTTGAAAGCTGGACAATGAATAAGAAAGACTGGAGAAGAAATGATGCCTTTGAATTATGGGTTGGTGAAGAATCCTAAACATACCACAGGCTGCCAGAACAATCAAAACTTATGTTGGAAGAGGTACAACCAGAATCTTCCTTAGAATTGAGGATGGCAAGACTTCTACCTCATGTACTTTGTGTATATTACCAAGAGGGACGGACATCATCGTTGATGAACTAGAGGTTCAGCGTAAAAGAGCAAGACTCTCAAGGAGATGGATTAGCACAGTGCCTGAAACCATGGACTCAAACATAGGAATGGTCATGAAGATGGCACAGGACCAGACAGTGTTTTGCTCTGTTGTACAAAGGGTTGCTATGAGTTGTAACCAACTTGATGACACTTAACAACAACAACAATTTTAAAAGACATTTTTTCCCAGGGTGCATGGTATTTGGGGAAATTCCTGAAGGAGAAAAGGATATAAGTGTCTAACATAATTGTCTCTAGTTGGCTTCAATAAACCAATATATTCTATGGCCTTTGGGACCATTTCCATTCTGACCATGACAACAAGGTGGAAGAGCAGTGAAAATCTTTCCACTACTCAGAGGAAACACACATATATTCCAGTACATAATACAAGATCCCCAAGTAGGCATGTTACACTTCTCAAAATAACCTCCACGGTCTGGCTCTTACAGCCTTCCTTTGCCTAACTCCTCCATGTATGTTTTGGGCATGTTTCACATGCTAGTTTTATAATACCATAAAATCCTTCTTTCTCACTTAACATTGCTTTAGTTCAAAATATAGTTTTGTTTGCTTTTCTGTGTAAGTGAAAAAATAAAAATCAGTTGGATCCCTTTCCACTAATAAAGACAGCTCTGAAAAGGGGGGGGGGGGGGAAGAGTCAATGATTCTGAAGGAAGAAGTCCAAGATGAAGGCATAAGCAAAGAACAATGCACGAGAAATTGATGGAATACAAACTGAAATCTTTCAAGAAAGTGAGGCAGCTATGGAGGCACTCACAAATCTATGCCAAGAAATTTGGAAGACAACTACCTGGACAACTGACTGAAAGAGATCCATATTTATGCCCATTTCAAGGAGAGATGACCTAATGGAATGTGGAAATCATAGGACAATGCCATTAATATTGCATGCGAGGAAAGTTTTCTAATGATAATACAAAAATGGCTGCAACCATATACTGACAGAGAAATTCTGGAGGTTCAAGCTGGATTCAGAAGAGGACGTGGAATGAAGGCTATCATTGCTGACATCAGATGGCTCTTGGCTGAAAGAGAATACCAGAACAATGTTTACATGTGCTTTATTGACTACACAAAGGCTTTCGATTGTGTGGATTATGACAAGCTATGGACAACATTGTGAAGAATGCGTATTCCAGAACACTTAATTGTGCTCCTAAGGAACCTGTATATGGACCAGGAAGCAAATGTTAGAACTGAACAAGGGAACACCGAGGGGTTTAAAGTTAGGAAAGGTGTGTGCCAGGGTGGCATTCTTTTACCATACATATTCAATCTGTATGCTGAGCAAATAATCCGAGAAGTTGGATTATATGAAGAAAAACTTGGCATCAGGATTGGAGAAAGACTCATTAACAACCTGTGATATGCAGATGATACAACCTTGCTTGCTGAAAGTGAAGAGGACTTAAAATATTTATTGAAGAAGATCAAAGAGCACAGCCTTCAGTATGGATTGCATCTCAATGTAAAGAAAAGAAAAATCCTCACCACTAGACCAATAAACAACATCCATATAAATGGAGAAAAGATTGAAGTTGTCAAAGACTTCATTTTGCTTGGATCCCTATCAACACTCATGGAAGCAGCAGTGAAGAAATCAAATGATGTATTGCATGAGGCAAATCTGCTGCACAAGACCTCTTTAAAGTGTTGAAGAGTAAGATGTCAGTTCAAGGACTAGGTGCGACTGATCTAAGCCATGGTATTTTCCATAACCTCATAGGCATGCAAATTTAGACAGTGAATAAGGAAGACAGTAGAAGAATTTATGCATTTAAGTTATGGTGTTGGTAGAGAATATTCAAAGTACCATGGGCTGCCAAAAGAACAAACAGATCTGTGTTGGAAGATATACATCTAGAGTGCTCCAGAATGGCCAGACTTTGTTTCTCATACTTGGGACATGTGATCAGGATGGACCAATCCCTTGAGAAGGATATTTGGTAAAGTGAAAGGTTGGAGAAAAAGAGGAAGATCCCCAACAAGATGGGGTGACACAGTAGCATCAGCAATGGACTGAGGTCTAGCAATGATTGTGAGGCTGGCTCAGGACAGGGCAGTGTTTTGTTCCGTTGTGCATAGAGTCAGTACTGACTCGATGGTACGTAACAATACCAATTAACACAGTGCTTAGGAGTTAGAAGGACCTCTATACATGGAACATGGTTTTAGTAATTGCTGCTGTTAAAAAATGAGTTATTTGTATTCAGTTATTCCTAAGGTCCATTTTTAAACTGTAGCTTTCTTGGATTCTTCATGAGGAAGAAGACCATTTAACAGCTTTATTAGGACCAATGTTAGCCAATAGAATTTTCCAAAGGAGAATGGTGTGGGGACAGAATCACCTTTAAGTGTCACTGAATTTATTAGTGTGATGGAACACAGTTCCCATATTTAATTGCCCTGGAACATCTTCCCCAGTAGCAACCTACTATTTTGCAACCAGAAATCCTTACCTGCTAACTTCCAAGACCGGAACAGGTTTTTGTGAAGTACTAGGAAACGTATGTGTATGACATTACTTAAGATCTATCCATCCATTCATCCATCCGTCTTTCCACCCATACATTCATCCAACATTAGGAACACTTTAAAGGCCAATTATGCACCATATGGGGAGAGAGACTCTCTCCAGATTCTTTAATTGGTGGCTCTCTAAATTTGTGCTGGGGATTTATAATTATTGAGCAAATACTCTGTGCTGGGTACTGCTTAGAAGCTTTAGATAAATTATCCCATTTGTCCTAATGACACCCCTAAGAGCTATAGATAATAATACAAGATAAAAATAACTACCATCTAAGGACCAATCACTAGAAAAGGACATTCTGTTTGGTAAAGTCAGAGAAATGAGGGGAATTCTCAATGAGCTGGATTGATACAACAGGCACAACAACGGTGACCACGATGACCATGAAGATGACATAGGAATGTTTCGTTTCTGTATAAAGACACCATGAGCAGGTGCCTACTCAATGGTAACTCAACAGCTATGCACCAGGCACTGGGCAAAGCTCTTCATAGAAATGATCTTATTGAATGTTCCCAAATGTTTTAAGGGAATTGTTATGATTTCTCAGTGTTGTTATTAATTCTCAGTTTCTGAAATGTTAGATGGTTCACCCATGGTCAAGTCAGACCTCACCTACTAGTTACTGGACCACTGCCCCCTTCACTGTGTCTTTAGGTGGCTTGTTTCCTCCTGGAATAATGGGTAACACTTTCTCCTGAGCTCACCAGAAAATAGTGGAGATGGAAGGACAAGGTGTCTCTCCATTTCTTGCCTGGGAAAGGGTACCCCCTCTGAGCATCCTAGCAGGTCAGCCTGTCCTCAGTGCACACAGCCTAGGCGGGTCCTTGTGGCCTCCCAGAGGTGAATGTACACAGCTGTCAGGTTCCTAGGAGTCTCTAGATTCTGGGAACAATAGGGGACTCAGTGGGGATTAATTGCTTTCTCATTTCCCAGCAGGGAAGCATGGGGCGAAGACAGCTCAAGTTGGTTAAAGATGAAGGAAAAATGCAAGCAGGTGGTGGAGAGAAGTCGTGTATAGTATGGGACATTGCTCTGTAGACCCAATAGATGGGCAGAGAAAAACTCGTGGTGTGCAGGGAAGACCAAGGAAGATTAATGTCCTTTTCCCTCAGGCATTGGAAAAGGAGTCATAGTAGGGTTGACTTCCATCTTTTTGTATTCCTGGCTTTCTATCTGTTCTCCTTCCAAAATTATTTATAGGCATTTACTGTATACCATAAAGAGTCCTCTGGCGTAACTGTTCAGCCTTTGACTGCTAATGGAAAGGTTGGTAGTTCGAACACACCCAGCAGTTCCCATAAAATGATGGCTTAGAAAACCCATGGAAAAGCTCTACGCTGCCACCCAGGGTCACTCCGAGTCAGAATCAACTTGACGGCATAAAAGTAACAACACGGGAAGCCCCATGTGTGCAAAGTAGAACTACTCCTTGGGGTTTTCAGGTTGTGAACTTGGACAGCAATCAAAAACAATAACAACAACTGTATACCAGGCTCTGGGGATACTAATATAAACCAGGAAGACTCAGAGTTTAGTTGGGGAGATATGCATCCATCTATTAATGACACACATTTACAAACTTGGCTGCTTAACAGTCTGTAAGGACAGCTCAGAGCAGGGTCTGACTTTGTGGAGGTTAGCACCTTCCTGAGAGAGTGACATTTCTAGTCAGAGAAGAAGGATAACTGAGGGAAGGATTACCTCAACTTTTGGAGCCTCAGTTTCCTTATCTGCAAAATGGGAACAATAAGATCTACCTCTTAGAATTTTGGTGTGGAGAAAATAAGATGAAGCAGATGGGAATGTGTAGCATAGAGCTTAGTACATACTGAGTGCTCAATATATCACGTTGCTGTTATTGCTAGGTTGTGCCATGCACAAAAGAATGAAATGCTGCCTGGTTCTGCACCATCTTCACAATTGTTACACTTGAGCCCATTGCTGCTGCCACTGTGTTAATCCTCTCATTGGAGGTCTTCCTTTTTTTTTTAATTGTATGTTTTATTGTGAGTTATATGATAGTTTACATGAGAGAACCTCAGTTCCATATTCATTCCATCGTATATCATTACATTGCCATGGTTCCAATCCCCTCCATGCATCGTCTTCCGACCAAAGGGCATATCCTAGAAGCCCGTGCTCTACACTCCCCCCTCCCCCCTCAGTCTTCGGCCCACAGTTCCTCTCCCTCTCTGGATCCAAAGTCCCCTGATCCTCCAATTTGCTAAGCAAGATGTCCTTCTCCAGGGACTGGTCCCTTCTGATAACATGTTTAAAGAAAGTATGAAGATGAAAGTTTGCCATCCTGGCTTCTAAGGAGTATTCTGGCTGTACTTTCCCCAACAAAGACTTATTTGTTCTCTATCAATCCATGCTAGTTTTATTGTTCTTCTCCAACACCATAATTCAAATGCATCGATTCTTTTAAGTCTAATAAGGGTCTACCTTATTCATTGTCCCACTTTCACATGCATCTGAAGCGATTGAATATACCATGGCTTGGGTCAGGTGCACCTTAGTCCTCAAACTTTGCTCTTCAACACTTGAAAGAGGTATTGTGCAGCAGATTTGCCTAGTGCAATATGCTGTTTGATTTCTTGACTGCTGCTTCTATGAGTGCTGATGGGGATCCAAGCAAAATGACGTTTTTGACAGCTTTAATCTTTTCTCCATTTATCAGGATGCTATTTATTGGGCCAGTTGTGAGGATTTTTGTTTTCTTTATATTGAGGTGCAATCCATACTGAAGGCTTTGAATTTTGATATTCATCAGTAAGTATTTTAAGTCCTCTTCCCTTCCAGCAAGCGAGGTTGTATCATCTGCATATCACAGGTTTTTAATAAATCTTCCTCCAGTCCTGATGTAATGTTCTTTTTCATATTATCCAGCTTCTCAGATTATTTGCTCAGCATACAGACTGAATAAATAAGGTGAAAGGAGACAAACTTGTCACACACATTTCCTGATTTTAAACCATCCAATATTCCCTGTTCTGTTAGATGACTGTCTCTTGGTCTAAGTACAGATTCCTCATGAGTACAATTAAGTGTTCTGGAATAGCCATTCTTTGCAATGTTGTCCATATCTTGTTATAATTCACACAATCAAAAGCCTTTGAATAGTCAATAAAGCACAAGTAAACATCTTGCTGGTATTCTCTGCTTTCAGCCAAGATTAATCTGATGTCAGTGATGATATCCCTTGTTGCACATCCTCTTCTAAATCCGACTTTAATTTCTGACAGCTTCCTTTCATTGTACTGTTGCAACGATTTCAAAATTATCTTCGGCAAAATTTTACTTGCATGGGATATTAATGATATTATTAGGTGATTTTCACATTCTGCTGGTTCACTCTTATTTGGAATGGGCACAAATATGGATCTCTTCCAAGCAGTTGGGTATGTGTAACTGTCTTGCAAATTTCTTGGCATAGATGTGTGAGTGCCTCCGGTGCTGTAACAGTTTGTTAAAACATTTCACTTTGTATTCCATCAATTCCTGGAACCTTGTTTTTTTGCCAGTGCTTACAGTGCAGCATTGGTTCCTGATCACATGCTATCTCTTGAAATGGTTGAACACCAATCATTTGTTTTGGGACAGTGACTGTGTGTTCCTTTCATCTTCTCTTGATGTTTTCCCCATCATTCAGGAGTTTACCCTTGGAATCTTGCAATACTGCAAGTTGTGGTTTGATTTTCTTCTTCAGCTCTTTCAGCTTGAGAAGTGCTGAGTGTGTTCTTCCCTTTTGGTTTTCGAATTCCAGGTCTTCTTTGCACATTTCATTATAATAGTTGACTGAAATTTTCTGTTCGACTCTTTTATGCCCTCATTTCCTCTAGTCACTTTAATTTCTTTATGCTCAAGGGCAAGTCGCAGAGTCTCTTCTGATATCCATTTTGGTCTTTTCTTTCTTTCCTGTCTTTTAAATAATCTTTTGCTTTTTGCCTATATGATGTTCCTGATGTTATCCCAGTCTCCTGGTTTTGGGTCATTAGGTCTAATGTGTCAGACCTGTGCTTGAGATAGACTCTAAATTCGGGTGGTATATATTTAAGGTCATATTTTGGCTCTTGTAGACTTGTTTAATTTTCTTCTACTTCAGCTTCAGTTTGTATATGAATAACTGATGGTCTGATCCACAGTCTGCCCCTGGCCTTGTTTTGGCTGATTATTTTGAGCTTCTCCAGTAATGCAGTCAATTTGATTCTTGTGTATTCTCTCTGGTGAGATACATGTTGTTTAAAAAAGGTACTTGCAATGAGTAAGTCATTGATCTTGCAAAATTCTATCAGGCAATCTCCAATATAATTTTTATCACTGAGGCCAAAATTTCCAACTTCTGAGCCATCCTCTTTGCTTCCAAACTTTGCATTCCAATCACTAGTAATTATCAATGCATCTTGATTGCATGTTTGATTAATTTCAGACTGAAGAATTTACTAGAAATCTTCAATTTCATCATCACTGGCTTTAGTGGTTGGTGCATAAATTTGACTAATAATGGTAGTAACTGGTCTTCCTTGTAGGTGTATGGATATCATCCTTTCACAGACAGTGTACTACTTCAAGATATACCTTGAAATTTCTTTCTGATCATGAATGTGATGCCATTCCTCTTCAAGCTGAAGTTTCTGGCATAGTAAAACATACTATTATAAGATTAAAAAATGGCCAACATAGAATAACTGGCCATTATCAAACATAGCAGTGTTTTTGAGGATGGCACAGGATGGTACAATGTTTTGTTTAATTGTACACAAGGTTATTATGTGTTGGAACTGACTCAAAGGTACCTTGTAACAACATGCCTGCATCCCTTGATGTGAAGCCACCATAGATCAGAGATCCATCGTTGACAGTAACTGTTGCCTGAGGGGAAAGAAGAATGAAATCCCACCACATGAAATGTTTTGATGGTGAAACATAAAGCAAAGGAAGGGTCTCACCTAATATGCAAGGGCTGCCTGCCCTTCTTTTCCAACCTATACACACTCCACATTTATCCCCATCATAGGACATTTCCATTCTCTATGGAACCCTTTTCCCTTAGGACTTCACTAGGCCAGTTCCGTCTCATTAAATTCCCAGCTCAACTACCTCCCTGCCCCAGAGAAGTGTGACAATTTGAATTGCTATATCCCTAATCACTGAACTCCCATTGCCCTTTCAAGTTCCCTTTTATCAATTATTTCACATCCTATTTTCCTTTTCATACCATCCATTTGTTGACCTGTGTGTGATCTCTTGATGAAACCTAAGCTTTCTGAGGATCAGGCCTTGGTTATCATATGGTGTGCTATTGTATTCTCAATGCTGACAAGTGAGCCTGACACTTAAGTGACTCCTTGTAAGGCAGGAGCAGTTGACTGTGTGCAGAATATCATGAAGTACACAGGCGACTCTTTAACATAAGCTCTCCAGTTCTGGTGTGGTGCTGTAAGATAAGCACTGGTCTGTGAGCCACAAGGCTGGTCGTTCAAACTCACCTGTTGCTCCTTGGAAACCCTATACAAGGTTGCTGTGGGTTGGAACTGACTCAACGACATTTAACAATAACAGCATTCAGTAATGAGTGCCTCATTTTAGGTATGTAGAAAAAAAACACAAAGATGGGGATGCCAGAACACTTTGGTTCTCTTACCAGTAGCATTTATTTACTCAACAAATATTTTTTGGGTCCCAACTAGATAAATTACCTCCAATGGAAGATTATAGTAAGATTTTCTTCAAAGGAAACCATTAAGAGAGTGGAAAGATAAGGAATAAAATAGAAGATATTTGAAATCCATATATGCACCAGCCAAAGAACAAACAACTCATATCCAGAACACATGAACAATTAATATGTTATATTAATATTAATAAGTTAATATATTAGAAAGTCCCACAGTGAACATGAAAAAGACAAACAAAAGTCTGTAGAAAAATGGGCAAGACACATCAACTGGCAGTTCACCAAAAATGACCACTGGTGGTGGTGTGGTTATGTGCTGTGAAGTTGGTTCTGACTCATAGCGACCCTGTATTGTGTTTCTGAGGCTGTAAATCTTTACTGGAGCAGAAAGCCGCACTTTTCTCCCATGGAATAGCTATAGTTTTGAACTAATGACTTTGAGGTTAGCAACCCGACCTGTAAGCACTATGCTACCAGAGCTTTGTAAGTGTCCAATAGATATTTGAAATACTGATTGGTGTCAATAGTCAACAGAAAAATGCGCATTAAAATCACAATATGATACAACTGTATGCATATCATAATAGTTAAAAATAGGAAAACCCGAAAAACTAGAAACCACCAAGTATCGATGAGAATGTGGCGTGAGTGGAACAATTACACAGTCCTGGGGGGAGTTTGGACCTGGTGGGAGTTGACTGGACGTTTGGAAGACTTGTTGGCCAGTGTCTATGAAAGCACCCGTCTTAGTTGTAATTGTTGTTAGCTGTCACTGGGTTGGCTCCAACTCATAGCAACCCCATGTACAAGAGAATGAGAATCTTGTCCTGCAGCATCTTCTCTGTTATTACTAAGTTTGAGTCCATTCTTGTGACTTTTGTATCACTCTAACTCCTTGAGGGTTTCCTTCCACCACCCATTTACCATGTTTGCTTGCATGTTGCTGTGATGCTGGAAGCTATGCTAGCTGTGTTTCAAATGCCAGCAGGGTCACCTATGGTGGACTGGTTCAGCAGAGACAAACTAGGAAGAAAGGTTTAGCAATCTACTTCTGAAAATTAATTAGACCATGAAAATGTACACTTTTATCATGTTGTTGCTGACTCAGCTACAACTCTTAGTAGAAATGTCTTTATAGGGGCTTTATAGCAGTAGATTGCCACACCTTTTCCCCATGGAGTGGGCTGGTGGGTTTGAACCACCAACTTTATGGTTAGCAGTGGTGAGCTTTAACCAGCATACCAACAGCATGTCTTACACATACCCTGTGACTCAACAATTCCACTTTTTGGTATAAATCCAACAGACATATATACATATGTACATTAAGAACTTGTAAAATAAACAGTATAGCAGCATTATTTGCACCAGCCTCACATGAGAAATATCCCAAATGCTTGTCAATATAGAATCAGTAAATAAATTGTGGTCCATTCTCACAATAGGCAGCTAAGCCCCAATAGTAGTAAACGAACTACAAATACACATAAGAATGTGGATGAATATCACAAACATTATTCTGAGTCAGAGAAGTCAGACATCAAAGAGTACACACTATATGACTGTATGTACAGTAAGTGCAGAAGCTGGAAAAACTAATCTATGGTGTTAGAATTCAGGGTATTGATTACTCTTGGGAGGAACTTGGATGGCACTATGGGTTAAGCACTGGGCTATAACAGAAAAGTCAGTGGTTCAAATCTACCAGCGGCTACAACATTAGAAAGCTGAGACTATCTGCTCCTGTAAGGATGTACAGTCTCAGAAATGCTATGGAGCAGTTCTACTTTGTCCAGTAGGGTCACTGTGAGTGGGAATCGAGTTGATGGCCATGGGTGGGTTACCCTTGGGGACAGTACTGGAAAGAGGCATGAAGAGTTTTTTGAAGGTGAGATATGGGATGTTCTGGGTCTTGGTGCTGGTCACAGAGTCATATTTGATTTGTGAAATGTCATTGAGCTGCTCCTAAGACTTGTATACTTTTCTCTACATATGTTATATGTGAACAGAATTTCTGTAAGATATTTATGGAATCCTGTGATGTGCAAGGAGTCCCTGGGTGGTGCAAAGGCTTAACAAGTTCGGCTGCTAACCGAGAGGTTGGAGGTTCAAGTCCACCAGAAGCACCTCAAAAGACAGGCCTGGTGATTTATTTCTGGAAAATCATCTGCTGACAACCCTGTGGAGCACAGTTCTACTCTGACATGCATGGGGTCATTGTGAGTCAGAGTTGTCTTAATGGCAACTGGTGGTTGGCTATATGCACACAAGGTTGGACTCTTGGGACCATCAGCAACTAGGGAGACTACAACCTTGTCATCATGAAGCATATTGCCTCCTTGTAACCCCCCGGGTGGGCTCTTATCTACAAACTGAGAATCCTAATTCTTTCCCCTAATCAAACTCAGCTGCTCCCTTCTCCATGCAAAGAGATAGTCTCTTCTTGCCCAATACTTCTTTATTTCTTTTCACTCCTTGTTCCCCTTCAAGTCCTCACCCAGACAGGCGAGGCGAGGAGGGGCCCTGGCCTCCACCTCTGTTTTACTCCAGGAGACTTCCTCAGCTGGGGGAACATGAAATATTTAAAAGCTCAAATTGAAATCCTGTTAGTACCAAGCCTTGTAAAGCCAAGTTCACCAGCCACAGAACATCACTATCTGTTTGCTGGTGTCATTTAGGGACCCCGGCTTTCCAAACCATTGACTGAACCTTTCTGTCAATCCAACACTTTTAGGGTAATTTAACTTAATAATACCTTTGTCGGCACTGGCGCCTGTATCTGAAGGGTGATTACCATAGAAGTTATTTTAGGTTGTTTAATGGAATGTAGTAAATTCTCAATTGACAGGGCAGATCCTCAGAATGGCTTTTCAACGTGTTTACCTTTCAAAGCTTCCCCTCACTTTACCAAACTTACTACTTTGAGCTGGCGAAGACTTCATAAATTATTAGCAATTGTTCTCCCCCCATGTTCACATGCATCATTAATTCTTTGTAAAAAGTTCAAACTGTCCGGGGCTTAATTGTTATCACTTGGAAAACGGCTGGAAATGGATGCGGGCTCTATTATTTCTGTCAGAAATTTTGACTTATTGCACTTGATATTTTACCCATCATATCATATTCGCTGTACAGAGAGAGCAGAAAGAGAAGGGAAAGGGGGGACGAGAACATAAATGCTTCTTCTTGAGACAAAAAAATAATAATACATGTATTTCTAGGGAGGAAAGTCAAAGATCCAGTTGACAAAATAATCGTTCTAATCCCCCAAAGAGAGATGGGGAGGGCCACCACATCTAGGGGAATTTATATTGCAAAATTGATTGGCTCTAACTGTATTTTTATCTTAAGCTTTGAAGTTTCTATAAACCTATGAGCCTAATGTTACATCAGGAGTCCTGGTGTGGTGCTGTGTGTGGGTTAATGCGCTGGACTGCAAAGTTGGTTTAGACCTCAAGGTCGGCGGTTCAAGCTCACCAGTTGCAACTCAGAAACCCTACACAGGGTCGTTATGGGTCAGGGCTGACTCAATGGCACTTAACAGCAGCAATATTATGTTGGGGAGTCCTGGTGTAGCACTGTGGATTAATGTGCTGTATACTGCAGAGTCGGTTTGAACCATAAGGTCTGTGGTTCAAGTTCACTGGCTACCATTCAGAAACCCTATACAGGGTCACTATGGGTCAGAGCCAACTCGATGGCACTTGACAACAATAATATTATGTTGAAGTTCTATGAGTCTGAGTTCCCAAGATATTTGACTTTTAAAAAATGTTTCATTGTGAATTATGTGATGGTTTACATGGGAGAACATTAGCTTTACATTCATTGTATATCGATCGTTTCATTGCCATGGTTACAATCCCCTCCATGCATCATCAACCAACCAAGGGTATTCCCTGCAAGCCTGCCCCCTGGTCGTCAGCACACAGCCCCTCTCCCTCTCTGGGTCTAAAGTCCCCAGCCGCTCCATCTCTCCACCTCACTGTCTCTACCTCCATCTATGGTGTCACTGCTTCTCTGGGTAGGGTCCCGCTCTCTGCTCGTCTCCCTTGATGGTCCCAGGGATCTCTGCTCCTAGACTGCAAAGTCAATCACTCCCCTCCTTTTGCTACAAAACATCTACCTTTACATTTCCAACCCTCACAGTCAATCCTGATAACAATTATTCACTATTGTACCACAAGAGACCTATTCGCATCTCCTTTCATCAACCCCTTCCAGACAGATTGGATACTACTCAGTGGAGAGTCTACCTTCCTCCACGCCCTCTGGATAGAGGCTACCTCTTTAAAGCTTGTAAGCCAGTCACTTCTTGCCTTTGTAGGCCTCCCCCACCATTTTGGGTAGCCAATGTCTACTCTGTGTATAGAGGGGATGGGAATGATCCTTGCTGTAAAGATTTGTTCCCTCTTTTGAGCTACTGCATCCATAGGTGTAGGTCATGTTCATCAAATTGTATCAGATTCTCTTTTTTCCCCCTTCTTTCTTCTTCTAGTTGAGTCACTGAAGCCAGGTCAAGTGAGTATTATCTGCAAGTGTGGGTATTCTTATGCATATGCCCTCTCTTCTTATCAGCTGGACGCTTCACTCTCCACTCTAGTCCTCTGTGGCTATGTCACTGACTCTAGGCCCAAGAGTCCCCAGGTCTTGCCACACTGCTGGCCAACCAGGTCTCCACCTGGGTTCACAGGAGCCTATTGAACATTGTAGGGCTTAGCTCACAGCTTCATTGCTGTTTTTCTCTTGCTTCCCCTTATCAGTGATGAACAGGGTCACTAATCAGAGGGTGTATTCCCATTGAGTCTTAGTCTCGGAAGGGGGTTTGCCCTGAGTGTACCTGACTACTTGGCTTGATGTCTCCTGGGTGAGCAATTTGCTTGTTCTCGTGGTAATGTCGGACTGCCTTGATTGTTTTGTATTTTTCCTGTATCTTCTGTTCTTCTAGTCACTCCAGGCTGGTCTGCTTGTCCTTTCAAGTGGAAATTTCCCATTTCAGAAGATCCTGGATGCGGTTCAGGATTCCACCTATGGTCTTATGTAATGCAGAGGCTCCACAGGAAGCCTCCTTCACTGGGCTTATAGCCCCATTTTAGGTATTCCAATCAGGAACTCTGATAGCGTAGCGGTTACGAATCGGGCTGTGAACCGCAAGGTTAGCAGTTCAAAACTACCAGCTGATCTGTGGGAGAAAGATGAGGCTTTCTGCTCCTGTAAAGATTTACAGCTTTGGAAACTCTGTTCAGGGTCGTTATGGGTTGGAACCCACTCAGTGGCACTTAACAACAACAACAATCATTTATAGGCTGAAGATGGACTTACAAGCTTTCTATGGTGATATTT
>NW_006408646.1:2418718-2453561 GCF_000296735.1 Chrysochloris asiatica
TGTCATGCTGGGTAAGGTGGAGGGACAGAGAAAAAGAGGAAGACCCCCAACGAAATGGATCAGCCAGGTGGCATCATTGATGGACTCAAGTGTGGCAGCGATAGTGAGGTTTGCCCAGGATCGGACATTGCTTCGTTCTGCTGTGCATGGGGTCGCTATGAGTCGTTTCCGACTCGATGGCACCTGACAACAACAACAACAACAATTTCACTCAACATAATGTCCTCAAGGTTCATCCATGTTATGCAGTGGCTTTCAGCTTCCTTGTTATTCTTCAAGGTAACATAATATTCCATTGTGTGTATGTACCGCAGTTTGTTTATCCATTCTTCAGTTGATCGGCACTTACGCTGTCTCCTTCAAGATATTTGATTTTAATAATAAATGAATCCAATGATTCAATATACACTACTGCTAAGAAATGTGTTGTTGGGTGCCATCCAATCAATTACAATTCATAACGACTTCATGTGACAGAGTAGAACTGCTCCATAGGGTGTTCTTGGCTTCATCTTTACGTAAGCAGAGTGCTAGATTTTTCTCCCACAGAGTTCCTGGATGTGTTTGAACAGCCAAACTTTTAGTTAGCTGCTGAGTGCTTAACCATTGCTCCACAAGGACTCTTTATCAGGAAGTATGTTGTTGTTGTTGTTAAGTACCATTGAGTTGGTTCCAACTCATAGTGACCCTGTATGGAGTTTCCAAGGAACAGTTGGTGGGTTTGACCCACCTACCTTGTGGCTAGCAATCTTTTGATTATTCTACAGCACCATACCAGGACTCCGCCAAGAAATATAGTATTTCAGAATTAAAATGATATTAATAATAATAACTGGAAGCTGATACTTGTTGAGGGCTTACTATGTGTTAAATGCCGTGCTAAATGTATCATGTGCATCATCTCCTTTAATCTTTACATCACTCCAAATAAGGTCCTGGTGTGGCACTGTGGGTTAATGCACTGGCCTGCAAAGTTCGTTTGAGCTACAAGGTCGGCGGTTCAGTCTCACCAGCCACCTCTCGGAAACCCTACACAAGGTTGCTATGGGTTGGGACTGACTTGATGGCACTTTACAACAACAACATTAGCTCCATTTTTCTATCTTGGAAAACAGAAGTACAGAGAGGTTAAGTAACTTTGCTTAGAGTCACATAGCTGGTAAAATGACAGAGACAGGTTTTGAACTCAGGAAGTTGACACCAGGACTCATGTGTGTAGAGCCTCTGTATCTTGTTTAACATCTCAAGACACTGCCAATAGTTCTGGGGATAAGTGTTGGACTACTAACTGAAAGGTTGGCAGTTCAAACCCACCAGATGCTCCAAGGGAGAGTGGCATGGTTGGCCACTTCGATAAGGATGTATAGCCTTGGAAACCTATGGGGGCAGTTCTACTGTGTCCTATAGGGTCACTATGAGTTGGAATCAACTCCGATAGCTGTGGGTTTGGGCTTTTTTTGCTTGACTTGAGGCACTGCATGGAAGCCGAGGTGACCCACTAGCACGTGAGTCTATTGCCAGACCACCTTTCAGAGGATTCCGTCCTGGCCTGTCTTTTGCCAATTCTGCTCATTTGGTCCAGCATGTCTTCATTCTGCATCTTCATGTCTAGGTCTCTCATTCATCCTACAAGCTCACCTTGTCCAAGTAGCCTTCATCCTGTCCTGCCATAACTGAAACGATTGCTCCACCCTTCGAGCGCTCACCACTGTGGGTGAGGCAGTCCAGTAGACTGGCCCAAAACATAGGCCTTGGGGTCAGATGCCTTGGGTTGGCACTTTACTTCAGTCACCAAGTCAATGCATTGACCCTGAATTAGACTCTTCAATGTAAGCTTCAGCTGTCTCATCTGTATAATGGATGCAATATCCTGCCTTGCAGGACTAGCAACTTCCCAAGTAACTTCAGTGTTCCACAAAGCATCATTTGACAACAGATGCCAAATAGTTCCTCCTCTGATGTCTGATGTCCCTTGTTACTCCAAAGAATTCAATACTAGCCGAGAACTTCTCGGTGGAACAAGGTGAGTCTGTACAATGGTCAGAAGGCTTGAGCAGAGGGGGCACCACCATCTGTTTGTCCGTGGTGATGGAAGTGCTTCCACCAGTTCACAAGATGGCTTTCTGATCAAGAGAGGAGATATCTCTGGCAACAGTGGAGGTGAGGACATCATAGTGAAACCTAGCATATCTGAGATGATCTGTACTGATGGTCTGCGTCTGGGTGTCTCTGTGGTTCTCTTATTTGGAGCCTCATTTATCAGACACCTACACTCTGATTTCTTTCTTTCTTTATTATTTACTTACTTATTAGTGCCTTGTATTTCTGTTTCATTTTCCTCTATTTAACACAGAAAACAAGTAGAGATTAATATGGTGGTTTTTTGGAGCTGGTTCCTCCTGGCTCACAAGAACATAATTATATGTGCTTCCTTCTAACTCAGTAATCAAAGAAGTTCCATTGGTAACTTGAAATTGATTGTAGTGGGAGTATTTACACCATGTGAATTGGCCACTACAAGTCAGGGCCAGTTGTTAAACATTTATCAGTGCCCCAGTGGACTAATAGAACAAACACTTATGTATCCACCACCAAGCCAATCTCAACAATTGGCTATACTTGTTTTAAACCTTTTAAGAAATGAAATAATATAAAAAGAGTTAGTTCTATCTGTATATCTCTCCACTACTTTCATTCATTTTCTTTTTGGCCCAGAAATACTGAAGGCATTCCTAATTTGATGTTTATCATGTTCTAAAAAAATGTTTGACTACACATGTGTCCATAAATAATACATGGTATTGTTTTACATATTCTTAGATTCATATCCATGGTATGTGCCATATGTATCATTCCACATGTCTACTTTTGAATACATTTTGTGTTTTTGAAAAGCTTTATGCATGTTGATATATATAATTTTAGTTCATCCATTTTAATTTCTATATGGCACTACATTGTGTAAATACATATATCAACATTACTTCAGTCTTTTCTACCATTGCTGGACATGCAAGGCTGTTACCATTCTTTGTACATAGCTCCTGGTGCAGATAAGCAAGAGATTTTAGGGTACATATTTAGAAGTGGAACTTCTAGGTACAAGGATACGCATGTCTTAATCTCTACTAGATATTGCCAAGTTGTCCTCCAAAACGGTTGTATAAATACACACTTCTCAACAGTGGGTAAAAGTTCTTGCCAACACTTGGTTCTGTCAGATGGTTCGTTATTCTCTAGTCTGATGGGTGTAAAATGAGATCTCTTTCTGGTTTAATTTGCATGCCCATGATGACTAGTAGGATTGTGAATCTCTACATATGCTGATTGACCGTTTATATTTCTTTTCTGTGGATCACTTCTTCATTTCTATGCCATCCCTCTCTACCATAGAGGATTATTTATTTCTCCTTTTGCAAATGATTTCAAAAATACATTATGATTACTAATACTTTGTGATTATATAATATTTTCTGTCAGCATGTATCTGGTCTTTTAATAGTGTATGTAGTATCTTTCGCTGTGTAAAAGTTTCAAAATTATAACATCAAATTTATCAATCTATATAGTTAACATAGTCCATCCGGAGGATTTAAAATGTGTTTCTTTAATTCATTGTCCAATTTTAAAAGTTTTCATTTTCCTTCTTAGGTCACTAATCAACCTAGAATTTAGTTTTGTGTAGTGTATGAGGTAAGATCTAATTTAGTTTTTCATGTATGCATCGAATTGCCACTGGATAATTTAAGAAAGAGTTCATCTTTTCATCTCTGATTCCCAATAATGTTTCTCAGTTTTTAGTGTAGTGTAATTGCACAGCTTTCAGTAGATTTATGCCTAGACATTTGATTTTCTTATGTTACTATAGCACTGTAAGTTTTAATTTTTTATTTTCGATTTGTTCATCTAGCATTGCTGCTGTTGTTTATAAGTGCCGTCAGGTTGGTTCCGACCCATAGTGACCCTGTATAGTTTTCAAGGAGCAGCTGGTGAGCTTGAACTGTTGACCTTGCTATGATAGAGAAATAAAATTCATCATTGAATACTGACTTGTAATATTGCAGCACAATGGTTAAGACTCAGTTGCTAAATGAAAGGATGGCAGTTCAAACATACCCAGCAACTCCACAGGGGAAAGACTTGGCAACCTGCATTCATCAAGGTCACAGCCAAGAAAATCCTATTGGGCAGCTCTACTGTGTCACATGGGGTCACTGTGAGTTGAAATCAACTGAACGGCACCTAACAACAACAACTTTGTGTCTACTGACATTGTTAAGTTCACATATTAATGCTGGTGGTGGCTGTGTGCCGTGGAGTCAGTTCCGACTCATAGCGACCCTGTACAGGGTTTCTGAGGCTGTAAATCTTTACGGAAGCAGAACGCCTCATCTTTCTCCCACGAAGCGGCTGGTAGTTTCGAACTGCTAGCCTTAAGGTTCACAGCCCTATTCGTAACCACTATGCTACCAGAGCTCCTTATATTAATGTTAGCATTTATAAAATCATGTCAGCAGCAAGGGACAATTTTATTTCTTCACTCCCAATATTTAAGCCTTTATTTCTTTTTCTTGACTGATTGCTTTGGCTAAGACCTTGAGTTCAATGCTGGCTAGTACTGGCAATGGCAGGCCTTATCTAGTTCCTTAATTCATAAGAAAAGCTTTTCGTATTTTAACATTAGAATGATACTTTCCATGCCAATGATTGGCCATGGAGAGGACCATTGTGCTTCATAGGATTTTCATTGGTTGATTTTTATCTGTAGATTACTAGGCCTTTCTTCTTAGTTCATCTTTCATTTGGAAACTATTGAAACCTGTTCAGCATCATAATAATATGCAAGCCTCCACTGACAGATGGGTAGTGACTGTCCAGGGCTGGGAATCAAACCTGGGTCTCCTGCATGGAAGGTGAGAATTCCACTAAAGTTTATTCCTGGCTGTTAGGGGGCTGGTGGGGAGGAAAGGAAAAGGGGACTCAATACTTAAGGGACACTGAGCTTCTGTAAAGGGTGATGGTGTCATTTGGGAATGGGGAAGGACAATGGTGGAATGACATGATGAACCTAGTATCACTAAAGTGTATATGTGAAGATTGTTGAAATGTCACAATAAAAATGGATGCTTGCTACTTATTTAAAATTTAAAAATCAGATGAAAATAGATCCCGTAGCATCAGTACTGGACTGCTAATCACAAGCTGCTCCTTGGAAACCCTATACAGGGTAGTTATGACTTGGACCAACAACAACATTCCTAACTAAAATTTGTTTTAAAAGTTATCTAATATTTTTTGTTGTTGTTGTTGAGAATACACACAGAGCATCCACTAATTCAACAATTTCTACGTGCACAATTCAGTGACTTCCTTCAAGTTGTGCATCCTGACTCACCCTTCATTTTGAAATAGTCTGTCCTCCATGCACATAGACTTGCTGCTCCGCCACTCCCAACCCCCTACTCCCTCCAGTTTCTAAATTGTGAATGTACATAGACTATTGTGACGCTGTGGGATAAAGCACTGGACCGCTAGGTCAGTTTGAACCACAAGGTTAGCAGTTCAAACTCACCAGCTGCTCCTTGGAGACTCTATACAGATGACTACGAGTTGGAACCAACTCCATGGCACTTAACAACAACAACATCATCCAATAGTATTCTGCATCTACTGAGGTGATGCAATCGTTGTTCTTATTTGTCTGTTAAAGTAGGAAGTCATACTAATTGATTCTCACCATTTCACTTCTGAAGTAAACATCAATTGATCATGATTTGTTGTCTTTTTTATGTATCCCTATATTTGATTTACTACATTTTGTGGAGGGGGATTGCCTGTAACTTTCCTCTCCTCTGCTTTTCTGGTTTTGACATCCATGTTGCTCTGACCTGATGACCGGTGTTGGCAAGTGTTTGTCCTTTCAATAGTGTCTGGAATAGTTTGTGTAAGATGAGGCCACTGCTATTTATTTCCACAATATTCAGAAGAATGAGCTCAATCCATCTAGATCTGAAGTTTTCTTTATTTTTCATTTTTAAATAACATTTTAAATTTCTTCAGTAGGTTACGGACTATTCAGACTTCATGTATTCTCTTTTGTCAACATTGCTAGCAAGCACCTTTTTTTAGGGGACAGGGGGAGATATTTGTCCATTGCATTAAAATGGTCAAATCCTTTGTTTTAAGTTGTTCATACCATCTTATAATTATCTTTGAGACTTCTGAAGAATCTGAAGTGTTCCTTTTATTGTTCCTGATATTGGCAGGGTTTCAATTACTCTTACCCTAAATGAATCTACTTTATTAATCTCTTTAAAACCCAACTTATGGTTTTGTTACTATTTTTGTATTCTAATGAACATTTGTTTTCTATTTTATTTCCTTTCTGATATTTATTACTTCTTTTCTTCTCTTTTTCTTGGGCTTGATTAATTTTTTCTGACTTTTTGGTGTGGAAGTTCACATCATTCATTTTCCAATCTTCTTTTTTGCTATCTGCATTTCCCTCTAAGGGCTGCTTCACTTGGATTTCACAAGTTTTGGTATGTCGTAGGCTAATTTTCATTAAGTTCCAAGTAATTTCCAATTTTCCTCTTTATTTCTTTTTTGACCTAACAATTATTTAGTGTATACTGTTTAATTTCCAAGAAGTTGGGGATTTACTAGCATTTTTGTTTGTTTGTTTGTTAATTTTCATCTTAATTCTATTGCACTCAGAGAAAATACTCTATTTTGGAATTTATTGTCTCAATATATGGCTAATACATGTAGACATTAAAAGAATGTAGATGTTATCATTGCTGGATGTCCTGTCCCATATTTGTCAGTGAGGTCAGAATGAATGCTGTTCAGATCTGTTATGTCATTATTTACTTTTTGTTTTATTATTCTATGAAATATTGAGATGGGTATGCTAAATTTTTCCTCCCCCCCATATTACTGTATTACTGTGCATTTGTCTATTTCTACCTACATTTTGGAGTTTTGGTGTGGCACCAGACTGCAAAGTCAGCTTGAACCACAAGGTTGGTGGTTCAAGCTCAACAGCCGCTCCTTGGAAACTCTATGCAGGGTCACTATGGGTTGGAACCGACTTGAGAGCACTTAACAATAAGAACACCACCTACATTTTGTCTATTTTTACTTCATCTAATTTGAAGTTGGAGTCCTGGATGTTGCAGAGGTTTAATGCACTTGGCTGCTAACCAAAATGTTGGAGATTTGAGTTCACCCAGAGGCACCTTGGAAGAAAAGCCAGGCAATCTACTTCCAAAAAATATCAGCTATTGAAAACCCCGCAGAGCATAATTCTATTCTTGCACACATGGGGTTGACATAAATTGGAGCTGACTGGATGCCAACTGATACTGGTAATTTGGAGCTATGTTAATGACTGAACACAGATTTTGGAGGTTGGTATTTTTCTCCTGGATGTATCCTTTTGTGGTTCCAGGTATACTTGCTGTCTTAATGTCTACTTGGTTTGATATTAGAATAGCTATATCATCTTTCCACCACTCATCTGTCCGTTTGTCATGCTGTGGTGGCTTGTGTGTTTTTGTGATTCTAGAAGCTATGCCTCTGGTAGTTTAAATACCAGCAGGGTATATCCAAGATATATAGGTTCCAGGGGAGCTTGCAGCCTAAAACAGACTAGGAATAAGATGAAACAGGCTACTTCTGAATGAAAACCTTATGGATAGTACTGGATATAGTGTCAGATATAGTGCCAGAAGATGAGTTCTTCAAGTTGGAAGGTACTCAAAATATGAGTGGAACGTCAGATGGATCTTGGCTAAAAGCAGAGAATATCAGAAAGATGTTTCCTTGTGTTTTATTGATTATTCAAAGGCATTGAACTGTGAGGATCATGGTAAATTGTGGATAATGTGAAGAATAAGTATTCCAGAACACTTAATTGTGCTTATGAAGAAATTGTACTTAGACCAAGAGACAGTCATTGGAACAGAATGAGAGGATATGGAATGATTGAAAATTAGGATAAGTGTCTTCCTGGGTTGTATCTTTTTACTTATTCAATCTATGTGCTGAGCAAATAATATGAGGAATTGGATTATCTGAAGGAGAATGTGACATTAAAACAGGAGGAATACTAATTAACAACCTGGGATATGTAGATGATACAACCTTACTTGCTGGAGGCAAAGAGGACTTAAAATACTTACTGGTAAAGATCCAAGATCACAGTCTTCAGTAAGAATTCGAGCTCAGTGTAAAGAAAACTAAAAATCCTCACAACTGGGCCAATAAATGACATCCTGGTAAACAGAGAAAAGATTGAAGTTGTCAAATACTTCATTTTGTTTGGATCCACAACCAATACTCATGGAAGCAGCAGTCAAGAAATCAAACAACGTATTGCATTAGGCAAATCTGTTGCAAAAGACCTCCTTAAAGTGTTCAGGAGCAAAGATGTCAGTTTGAGGACTAAGGTGAGCCTGACCTGAGCCATGGTATTTTTAGTTGCCTCATATGCATGTGAAAGTTGGACAATGAATAAGGAAGACTATAGAAGAATTGATACATTTGAATTATGGTATTAGGGAAGAATATTAAAAGAACCATAGATTCTTATATTAAGAACAAACAAATATTTGTTGGAAGAAGTATAGCCAGAATGTTCCTTAGAAGCCAGATGGCAAGACTTCATTTCTCATCCTTTGGACATGTTATCAGGAGGGACCAGTTCCTGGAGAAGGACAACATGCTTGCTAAAATGGATGGTCATTGAAGAAGAGGAAGATCCCCAAAGAGATGGACTGACACAGTGGCAGCAACAATCGGCTCAAGTGTAACAATTGTGAGGATGGCACAGGACCAGGCAGTGTTTCATTCTGCTTTGCATGGGGTTGCTACGAATCAGAACTGACTTGATGGTACCTAACAACAACAAGAAGGGGAGAGTGAGTCTAGTTCCCAGGCACATAGGAGGTGCTGTATCCATATTGGTCCCTCCTTCTCCATCACTCAGATTGCCATGCAACCACACACAAACACAGACACACACTCCTGCATATTGAGAAACCATAAGCAAACAGGAGTCCCAAACTCAGAGGGGCACCTCCCGCTTTCCAATGCTATTAATACTCTCTTGTTGAGTCATGAGGAACATGTTGTCTGATTCCACGTTCCACTATATGAGACACACATCCCATCATCTGAACTGCCCAACGATCCCTTGGCAGCTGTCAGACATATAAATAGCCCCATGGGAACACACTGGACAGCCTGTATCTCCTGCTTGCCAGGCACCTCCAGCATGAATTGCAGCTGATGTCCTCAGACTGGGGCTCAGGTCTAAGTCACACTTGCCCAACTGGGGCTGCCAGGACATCTGGCTCCAAAGTCAAGTACCTCCCCTGCAGAGGAGCCAGGGCTAAATTCCTCTTCATTACAGCCTGCCTGTTGGTTAGCATTATAAATAACGCTGTGCCAACAGCCAGATGGACAGCGTGCCGAACTAGGGGATGCTTCATCTGCCCCAACAGAGACAGCCCTGAAAATAGAATCTGAGGGGCTTGGGCAGGACCCAAGAAGTCATTACATCCTTCTCCAAGGTCTGCTGGGAACTGTTCACCGGCTTAACTCATCACAGGCAGGAAGTGGTTTTTTCTTTCTTAAGGGTCTCCACAGAGAAATGAAAGTCTACTCAGGGTCCCTCTTTTTTTTTTTTTTTTTTTTTTGTAAATGGTTATTGTTACTCTTGTTAGTTGTTGTGGATTTAGTCTCCAATCCAACACAATGGATTGGACCATTGTGAACCACAGTGTTTTCATTGCCTGATTTTCAAAATTGGATCACCAGGCCTTTCCCCCTAATCTCTCTTAGTCCGGAAGCTGTACTGAAACCTTTTCAGCATCATAGCAACACACACGCCTCCAGTGACAGACAAGACGTGGCTGTGTGTGAGCTGAACCTGCCTGCACTGAAGACAAGAATTCTACCACTGAGTCACCATCGCCTTCTTGGAATGGGACAGTATGGTGTTAACGCTGTCTGGAGGCAAGATTTGGATTCACACCCCGAATGAACCACTCACAAGCTGTGTGACCTCAGTTATGTTATCGAACCTCTCTGAGCCTCAGTGTCCTCATCATTAACAAGAAAGATGAAAAGAGAACCCAGCCCAAAGGGTTGGTGTGAACGTGGGATATGGTAAGGATCACAGTAAATGCTCTGCGAATGAGGAGTATAATTTTAGGGAGGCATCAACTTCCCAGGAACAATGAAGCAATGACTTCCCTTGGTGTCCCTCAGAAGGGACACTATAAGGAGGTGGAACTCTTTCTGGATCCGGAGCTAAATGAGACGTTCTCATCCCACACAGGTTCACTCCAGTGTCAGCCTGCCCACCTCTCACACCTTACCCAGAAGGTAGAGAAACATAGCAGGACACAGGACAGGGCTCAGGTCTCCAGTTTTGCCTGTGGGCTATAGCAGTGTTCTCTGGACATTAGCTGAGGAGTAAGTCTGGATGGAGTTGTTAAAAAAAAAAAAAAAAAAAAAAAAAAGCAGCCAGTTCTGTGGCTCTCACGTGTAGCTCAGGGGCCATGGAGACCATTTGTGGGTGTTGATGGGATTCTCCTGGGTTATTCTGCTGACATCTGGTTTTATATATTAAAATTCCATTAAAAATAAGCTTATATGGGAGCTCGGGACCATAGTTTAAGAGGATATCAGGTATACAAAGGTAATGTTTTTACTACTCTAATGTTGATGCTACTTCAGTGAGTATCAAGTAGGGTCTTAAAGGCTTGTGAGTGGCCATCTAAGGTATTTTTGGTCTCTCCCCCGCTCTGTATCAAAGAGGAGTGAAGAAACTCAAAGAAGCAAGGATACAATGAGTCCAAAGAACTAGTGAATCAAGTGGATCTCAGCTTCCCTCATGTGACCCCACCTCTCCTCTCTCTTCATTGGTGCCCCAATTGCTGTTCTCCATGCTGTTCTCTGAATGCATTAGATGTGGTCCAGCTTATTGTGGCCCGCCTTCTTCTACACCTAGAATACTGTTCATCTCATCTCCCACATAGTCCCATCCTGCACTTATTCTTCTAGGTCAAGCTTAAATAGTGTCTTACATCCGAAGTTTTTGTTCTAATCTTTTCAGGCAGAGGCAAACACTTTTATTCATTTATTTAAATGCTTGATGTTGTGTGCCATGGGGTCCAACTCATCATGGCCCCATGTGACAGAACAGACCTGCTGTGTGGGGTTTCCTTGACTGTAAACATTACAGATTACAGGGGTTTCTCCTGAGGAGACACTGGGTGGGTTTGAACTGCCAACCTTTTGGTTATCAGCTGAGTACTTAGCCATTGTGCCACCAGGGTTTCTTTAGTTCTTTGTTGTAATTGCTTTTTGCCATTGAGTCGATTCCAACTCCTGCTGGTGATTCTATGTCACTATTACTAGTTTTGTTTTGCTCCAAAGAGTTTTCTCATTGCCACCTAGTTGATTCCAATGCACAGTGACTGTCTAGGGCAGAACAGAATTGACCCTAGGGTTTTCTAGGCTGCAATCTTTATGGCACCAGAATGCCACATCATTCTCCCAAAAAGTGACTGGTGGGTTTGAATTGTTGAATTTCAGTTGGCAGTCAAGTGCTTAACCACTGCACCAACAGGGCTGCTTTAGTGCCTCAGTGAGTGCTTACTACTTGCCAGGCATTGGTGTTAATAGATGAACAAAACAGTCCTTACTCCCAAACTTTCTGGAGTTTATAGTACAACTGGAAAGAGAGAGAGAGAGCAATTAAATAAATACTAGTATTGTATTATAATGTAGCATAAGATGATAAATATTAGGATATATTTAGGAACTTAAATTGTTGTTGTTAAGTGCCATCGAGTCAGTTCGAACTCATAGCCACCCTTTATAGAGTTTCTGAGGAGCAGTTTGTGAGTTTGAACCACTGATACCTTGCAGCTCAAACTGACCTCATGGTCTAGTGCTACAGGATCAAACCAGGACTTCTTTTGCTGAAGATAATTAAAAAAATTATCAAGAACACAAGAATTAAGAGCTGGGATTTGAACCTGGGAGTGTCTGATTCCAAAGCCAAAGCCCTAAAACACCAACTGTAGAATTATTGCAGTTTCTGGGTGGTAGAAACCATTAATATGCTTGGTAGCAATCAAAAAAGTTGGAGGGTTAGGCACCTTGAAAGAAAGGTCTGGAAGTCTAGTTCTGAAAAAACAGTCACCGGATACACTATGGAGCTAAGGTCTACTCTGACACACACACACAATTGCTGTACATTGGAGTTAACTGGCAGCCGGCTTTATAAAATTACCCACCCTCCACTTCTCTTTCCTCGACAGGGACAGGGAGCATCTCCCAATCTTGTGGATTCAGGATTCAGGCTGGAATTTCCTGAGTAGGCAGATATTGGGGTAGGAATGTGGGTGGGGGTATGCACAGCCTCTAGCCCCATGTCTACACCAAATACACCAGGCAAGAGGAGGTGGTATTTCTTTCATCTTCCTGCAGTTAGGCAGGTCCCTAGAAGAGAAATGTTCCTAGATTCATGTAGAAGTTTAAGCAGTGGCAGCACAAATGATTAGTGTGTGAAGTATTCCTAAAGAGTCTTCTTTGCCATGGCATAGAGGGTGATAGACCACAGATAAAAGGAAGCTGCCGATGTGATGCTGAGGGAGAGCGATGAAGAGGTCACCTCACTGTCAAAGGCTGGGAAGCCAGTTAGGGTTTCATTCGGTGTTTGCTCAAACTGACTTCCTTTCTCCCCCTCCCTCCACACTGCCACCCTTAAGATGAACCCCAGACACCCAAATAGAGGGTTCAAAATCACAAACATTAGAGGAAGTTGGGAGAAGAGTATATGGAGTGAGTTTGCGCTGTTTTTCAAAACTTTTTTGGTAGTCTAACCATTATTTCTGAGTCCCCTGGGTGGTCCAAATGGTTGAAACACTTGACAGTTAACTATAAAGCCTGGTGGTTTGAGTCCACCCCACCCAGAGGCCTGGCCTGCTTTCCCCAAATCAGCCATTCTGACACTCACAGGTGAGTCAGGGTCCATTCGCTGGAAACTGGTTGATGGTTAGAATTATTTCAAAGTATAAACCCACTGCTCTCAAGTCACTTTTGATTCAAAGTGAGCCCCATGTAGACTGTGCATCTCTATGTAGCAAATGGCCTCATCTCTCTCATGCGGAGCCGATGGTGGGTTTAAACCGCCAACCTTGAGGTTAGAAGTCCAGTGCTTATTCCACAGTGCCACCAAATAGAAAGCTAAACATATAACAAAATGTAAATGTACACACTACTTGAGATGGGAGAGACCATGGAGAAAAAAAATGTCCTCTCCTTATCTGGTGGTGGGTAGAAGAACTGAGGTCAAAGTCACCCAGTAAGTGAGGCAGGAAGGGAGATCTTCTGACTCCCAACCTAGGCCCCACCTGCTTTCAGGCCTTCCACCGCTTAAATGAGCAATTAAACCACATAGAAGAAGGTGTTTTGGCCCTGATTTGGGAATCATATGGTTCTGATGAATAATTCATTCACTCAGTTACTAACTCAAGTGCCACATAAACGAAGTAGATAGAGCCCCAAGCAAGACAGAAATGGCCCTGCCTTCCAGAATCTAGGAAAATATGTGCACTCAGTTGAGGTCTAGTTTCTACCTGATCCTACAAGGAGCTCTGGAGTGTGAAAAATACTACAGGCCTGTCCCACCCTGAATCAAAGCCAAAAACAAAACCACTGCCGTAGAGTTGATTCCAACGCATAGTAACCCTCTAGGACAAAGCTCAATAGGATTTGGAGGCTGTAAATCTTTATGGGAAGGAGCTCTGGTAGCGTAGTGGTTACAACTTGGGCTGCGAACCTTAAGGTCAGCAGTTCGAAACTACCAGCCTCTCTGGAGCGCGGGAGAAAGATGAGGCTTTCCGCTCCCGTAAAGATTTACAGCCTCGGAAACCCTGTACAGGGTCGCTATGAGTCGGAACCTACTCGACGGCACTTAACAACAACAACAACAAATCTTTATGGGAGTCCTGTGTGGTGCTGCAGAATAGGCACTGGACTGCTAACCAAAATGTGGGTGGTTCAAACTCACCAGTCACTCTTCAGAAACCCTATACAGGATTCCTATGAGTTGGAATCGACTTCATGGTACTTAACAATAACAACAACAAATCTTTACGGGAGCAGACTGCCTCATCTTCCTCCCATGGAGTGACTGGTGGGTTTGAACCACCCACCTTGTGTTTTGCAGCCAAATACTTTACCCAGTGTGTCACCAGGGATCCTTTTACTCTGAAGCAAGGAGATTGGGTTTTGTGTTCCTTGTTACTCAGTTATTGGTTCTGGGCTAGTCCTGGGAGAAAAGTTTTACCAGATGAAGCGGCTCTTGCTGTTGTTGGGTGCCATGGAATTGAAACATCCCCATGTGATAGAGAAGGACTGCCCCATAGTGTTTTCTCAGCTGCCATCTTTATTGGAGCAGATTGACAAGATCCACTGGATGGATTCCAATCACAATCTTTTGGTTAGCAGCTGAGAGCTGAATCATTGCACCACCAGGACCCATTTGGCTCTGAGGACTATTCTTAGGAGAGCAGTTTGAAACTACTAGCCATTCCATGGGAGAAAGCTGAGGCTTTCTGCTCCCGTAAAGATTTACAGCCTCGGAAACCCTATGCAGCATCGCTATGAGTAAGAACCGACTCCATGGCACACGAACATCGCCACCACATTCTTAGGAGAAGGAGTGCTGGTGTAGGATAAGCACTGGACTGCTAATCATAAGCTTGGCAGTTCAAACCCACAAGCTGCTCTATGGGAGAAAGATGAGGCTTTCTGCTTCCGTAAAGATTTATAGCCTCAGAAACTCTATACAGGGTTGCTATGAGTTGGAATCAACTCGATAGGACCTAACTACAACATTCTTAGGAGTAAGGAGCCCTCGTGGCAATGTGGACTAAGCACTGGGCTGCTAACCTAAAGGTAGGCAGTTCAAACCCGAGGCAGTCTGCTTCCATAAAGATTAACAGTCTTGGAAACTCTAGGGAGCAGCTCTACTATGTTCTATAGGGTCACTAAGTTGGACTTGACTCAATGGTAGTGAGTATTTTATTTTTTGTTTGCTACTCTTTAGGAATAGTGTTGCAGCTGTGAGTGTTAGCAGCCAACATTCAGAACAGCTGTTATGTACATGAATGAACTAGCTTTGCAAAGGGAATCCGCATGGAGTATCAACAGGACCAACTACATGGGAAACAGGGACCCTGGGGGAGACAGTATAGATTTCACATCTCAGTGTGATCTCTCTGAGGCTAGTGGGTTTGAACCACTGACCTTTCTGTTAGCAGCTGAGCACTTAACCGTTGTACCATCAGCCCCTTTGTGTGCACAGAGTCACTGCTAAGTCACTCAGGTTGAGGAATAACTGGTCTGGGAGCAAACCCACATGATTCTGATCATTCATTCATTCTACAGATATTTATTGAAGGAATAGATTCAGGTGGTTAACACCCTTGGCTGTTAGCTGAAAGGTTGGAAGTTCACGTCTATATAGAAGTGCTTCAGAAGAAAGGACGGGTGATCTACTTCTGAAATTCAACCACTGAAAACCCTGTGAGTCGACTCCACAGTAATACTCATATACCGTGCCAGCATTGAGCTATCAACAAACCCAAATCCACTGCCATTGAGTCCATTCCAATTCACAGAGACCCTATAGGACGCAGCAGCTCCTTAGGATTTCTGAAACTGTAGATCTTTATGGGAGCAGACGGCCTCATCTTTCTCCAGAGTGGCTGGTGGGTTTGGTTAGCAGTCCAATAGCTAACCCACTGTGCCACCAGGGCTCCTTGGAATATGGAGAATGCACATGACAGACAAGGTCCTTAGCCTCTTTTTCTTCCTTTTTTAAAAAATGTTTTTCTTCCAAATTGGCTGAAGGTTTACAGAACAAATCAATTTTCCATTTAACAATCCATATACATTTTGTTTCTTGATATTGAGTTCAACCCCTACAATGTAACATCACTTATCCCACTTCCTCCCTGTGTTTCCTGTTTCCATTTGTCCTTCTTTCCTGTCCTTTCTTGCCTTCTGGGGTTCTCCCCCAGGCAAATGCTTCCCTTTTGACCTAACTGGTGCTATTGTTCACCTTATACACCTGTCTGTCATTTGGCTGAACGTCGAGCCATAGGGATGAGTTCAGATTCCGGTCTGAAGTGACTGAAGGTCATAATCTCAGGGGTTCCACCAATCTCTTTCCAACCAGTAAGCCTGTTTTATCATAATTTTTTTTTTTGTGATTATGAGTTTTGTTTCACATTTGTCCCACTCTATCCAGGACATTCTAATGTGATTCCTCCCACAGCGGTCAGCGGTTGTAGTGGGCTGGTTACCCAGCAAGTTCTTCTGGTCTCAGGGCTGTGGATGCTGGACTTTATGTGGTCTATTAGCCCTGGTGTGGTGCTCTGGGTTAATGCACCAGACTGCAAAGCCGTTTGAACTGCAAGGTCGGTGGTTCAAGCTCACCAGCTGATCCTTGGAAACCCTGTACTGGGTGACTATGGGTCAAAATCGACTTGACAGCAGCTAACAACAACAACAATTAGTCCTTTGGATTAAATTGCTTTCATTCATCTTTGATTTCTTCACTCTTCCTTCTCCAGACAGGGAGAGACCAATAGTTGTACCTTAGATGGCTGCTCACGAGCTTTAAAGACCTAGTTACTATTCACCATGATAGAATGTAGAACATTTGCCAACTGATGTCAATGTTCCCCATTTATATGATCCTGAGCCCCTAGGTCCAGCGACTCATTCTCTTAGGGTATTTGAGAGAAAAACTAAGAAGTTTCCATAACATTGTCCCCTGTATACGCTACTATATTCATAGACATATTGTTTTTGTTAGGTACCATTGAGTCAGTACCGACGCATAGCGACCCTATGCACAGCAGAACAAAACACTGTCAACATCACTATTGTTGCCATATTTGAGTCTGTCAATGCTGCTACTTGGCCAATCCATCTTGTTGGGGGTCTTCCTCTTTTTCTCTGACCCTCCACCTTACCAAACATGATATCCTTCTCCAGTGACTGGTCCTTCCTGACAATACGTCCGAAGTATGAGAGACGAAGTTTGGCCATCTTGGCCTCCAAGGAGCACTCTGGCTGCACTTCTTCCTACATGGATCTGTTGGTTCTTTTGGCAGCCCATGGCACTTTCAATATTCTCCTCCAACACTATAACTCAAAAGCATCAATTCTTCTACAGTCTTCCTTATTCACTGTCCAGCTTTCACATGCATATAAGGTTATTGAAAATACCATGGTTTGGGTCAGGTGCACCTTAGTCCTCAAGCTGACATCTTTGCTCTTCAACACTTTAGAAAGGTCTTGTGCAGCAGACTTGCCAAATGCAATACATCGTTTGATTTCTTGACTGCTGCTTCCATGAGTGTTGATAGTTGATCCAAGAAGAATGAAGTCCTTGACAGCTTCAATCTTGATGTCCAATGGATCTTGGCTGAAAGCAGAGACTATCAGAAAGATGTTTACCTGTGCTTTATTGACTATGCAAAGGCTTTTGATTGTGTGGATCATGACAAGCTATGGACAACATTGAGAAGTGTGAGTATTCCAGAACATTTAATTGTACCCATGAGGAATCTGTACCTGGACCAAGAAGCAGTTGCACGAACAGAACATGGGAACAATGAATGGTTTAAAATTAAGAAAGGTGTGTGACAGGGTTGTATTCCTTTCACCATACTTATTTAACCTGTATGCTGAGCAAATAATCTGAGAAGCTGGGTTATATGAAGAAAAATGTGGCATCAGGAGTGGAGGAAGTCTCATTAACAACCTGCAATATGCAGAGGATACAACCTTGCTTGCTGAAAGTGAAGAGGACTTAAAACATTTACTGATCAAGATCAAAGAGCACAGCCTTCAGTATGGATTACATCTCAATGTAAAGAAAACAAAAATCCTCACCATGGGACCAATAGAATAGACATATTACAACCCATGTAAACACATATGTAGACATACCCTCTGTCAAGCATATATATATATATTGTTGTTGTTAAGTGCCGTCGAGTCAGTTCTGACCCATAGCGACCCTGTACAGGGTTTCCGAGGGTGTAAATCTTTACGGGAGCAGAAAGCCTCATCTTTCTCCCGCGGAGCAGCTGGTAGTTTCGAACCGCTGACCTTAAGGTTCACAGCCCGATTCGTAACCACTACGCTACCAGAGTTCCATATATATATATATTCATAGGTGTAGTTTCTGTCACAGTTTGATCCCAGCTTTTATATGTGGGTGTTGGAAGGATGAAATAAATGAACAAGATAGTTGCAGATACAGAAATATTTCGTAAAGTAAACCTGTATGGTGAAGAATAGAGAGTATGGGAGGGGTACTTTTGATAAGGTGAGCACAGAGAAACTCTGATCACCCCCACTTTACAGATGAGTAAAGTGAGGTTTAGAGGTTCAGTAGCTTGCCCAAGCACATTCAGCTAGTAAGTGTGCTCTTCTATAGATCCAAGTCTGTCTTCTTGGAGCTTCTACTCCTTGGCTCTGGTTTAATTTCTGTAGGTAACACAGATCAAGTCCATAGCTCTCCTATGCCTGTCAGGCATTTTGTGATTTGGAAGCAATGATCCTGTGCCCTCCTAAGTCCTGGTCTTGGTGTATATGGCCCATGGGATAGGTCATTGCTGATAGCTTTGGGGCCAGCATCTCATGGACAACTCTCAGAATCCAGAAGGGGAAAGTGGCTCTGGAGACAGTGAGCCCAATCTGGCCACCACTTGTTCACTGTGTGCCCTTGAGTGCGTGACTGTTTCTCTCCCAGCCTCAGTGTGTTCATCTGTCAGATGCCTCTGTCTCCTGGCATTATTGTGAAGATTAAATGAGTTAATGCTTTCAAAAGTCTTGGCACTGTGCCCAGCACTGAGGGAAAATGCAATAAATGCTTGGTGATGGCAGCCATGTTTCCCCAAGTATTCTGATCACCTGTTGGGGGCTCAAGGGATGAGAGGAGAGCAGGGACTATCAGCCCTGGTCTCTAAGCTCTCAGACCCCGAGTGACCCTGGGCCACTGGCAGAGGTGGGGTAGCGACAGTTTTCAGACTCCAGGTCAGGATTGTCACAGTCAATTAAGGAAGTCGGAGGGACAGCTACCCGCAGCACCCAAGCAAATGGACATGGTGGCCAGCGAAGGGGACAGCTCATTCTGACCTTAAACCTGAACGCTCCTGCCCACATCTGCAGCTAAATAAACCAAGTAAATCATGCTGGCAGATAGATAATTAAATAATTATCAGGCACTTAATAACAAGGAGTGGGTGTTCTGAATTACCATATTAGACAGTGTCTTTGAGGACTAATTGTTGCATTACATCAGAGTTACTCATTCATTATTCTTGTCATTTCGGGTGATAATTTGCACTTTAGGCGACAGCGACAATTTTAGCAGGCAATTAGAGATGTGTCAGGCCTGGCCCATGAGTTACTGTCACAATTATTGCCGTTTTTTTTTTTTTTTCCAGTGTCCTCATTTACAGCCATGTATTTAAGGGGATTTGGGTAATTCCAGGCCTGGGCAAAACACGCAGCCCATGGGATAGCATCAGGGCAAGGATAGACACCATTGCAGACAGTGAGGAGGGATTATTTCCAAGTCTGGTCAGGGTGTGGAGGTGAGCAGAGCTTTCCAATAGTCGACTGTTGGAAGCCACAGCAGTTGCTGGATCTGAAGGTTCTTCCTTCCAAATAGTTTTTGAGACTGTCAGCTTGTGTCCTGGCTCTGTGCCACCCACTTGGCCCAGTGCTTCATCACAAAGCTTATCTGAACTTTTGCAGTGACCACTTTCCAGGTCTCTGGGAGGCAGAAGGATGAGAGAAGAGAGAAAGACAGAGAAGAAAGGAGGAAGGAAGAAATAAGTGGGAGGAGAAGAGACAAATAAGGAAACTAGAATAACAAGAAGAGTTTGAAAGAGGGAGGGAGAAGATGATCGTAGCAAAGAAATAGGTGAGGGAGAGAAAGGAGGGACAGAAATCAGGGTAGAAAGCAAAGGAGAGAGAGGAGAGAGAAGGAAGGGAAATTGCTTGTGAAAGCTCTGTTGGAACCTAACATTCCCCCCCCACTGCCTGGAGCGTTTACAGTTTAGTAAAATTCAATGTTTGGGTGTGTTTAGGCACAACCTGACCCTGGCAACTTGAGAACAGACACTTTAGAAAATGTTTTTGACTGGTGACGTAGTGAGAATCAGGAAAAATAAAACACTCTGAGACAGGGACCCAAAACTGCGTAAGAAGTGGTGGATGGTGATTATGTGCTATGGAGTTAGTTCCGACTCATAGTGACACCATAAGGTTCCCGAGGCTATACATTTTTATGGGAGCAGAAAGCCTCGTCTTTCTCTCTCAGAGTGGCTGATAGGTTTAAACTGCTGACCTTGTGTTTAGCAGCCCAACTCACAATCCACTATGCTATCAGGGGAGGGTCAGATTTCTATCTTAAAGTAGCCATTTCTAGAGCCTCTTTAGAATCCAAGCAGAGACTACAATGCCTTTTAGTCTTGTCAAGGGGTGTCAACTCAGGACACATCTGCCCCCAGGAGAGAGGGAATAAAGCTACGCAAAGCCAAAACCCAAACCCCCTGTCATTGAGTGGCCTATAGTATCTCCCCAGGGCAGAGTAGGACTGCTCCTTGGGGTTGTGGAACCTGTAAATCTTTATGGAAGCAGACCGACTCTTAGTGGGTTTGTACCACCAACTTTTGGTTAGCAGTCCAATGCTTAATCCACTGTGTGAGAATGTGGGGTTTGGGTCTCAGTTCTGTGACTTGCTAGTTGTGTGGCCTTAGATAAGTCAAGTTCTGAGATCTTCATTCCTCTCCAGCCCAGAGAGTTAAAATGGTCATCGTCAATGCCCAGTTTTCATGAGATTACGTATTTAAAGAACTCGCCTTAGAGCCTGACATACAGTGCTTATTAATAAGTGTGGATTACTGTTTTTATTCTTTTAAATTTTATTGTAAATGTTGGCCTATTAGATTGCTGTTGTTGGAATTGGCCCTTGTAAGCCTTTGACCGGGACCCACCATCCCCCTGTGTCACAAGAAAGTTTGGTTTCTTGCCTTGTTCCCACTAACAGTGTCCCTATGACAGCTTTCAAATCCTGACCTCACTCCTTAGGACATAATGCCCTTGGCCTTGCATTACAAGTCTGTCTGCTGACTGGGACACATAACATGCGCCGGGTGTTTACTAAGAGTCAAGACCTGTGCCTACCACTAAACTTGCATCATTTTGTTTAAGTCTCTGAAGTAGGCATGTAATTGTTGTTGTTAAGGACTGTTGAATCCATTCCAACTCATAGCAACCCTGTTGAACCATGGACCTTGTGGTTAGCAGTCCAGTGCTTATGCTACAGATAAGAAGACTGAAGCTAAGAGCAGTAATGCAGTTTCCTCAGAGAAGTACAGTCAGCAAATGAAAGAGCCCAGATTTGAACTGACTCATGGCCTTCTCAGTGTCACAACCTCCTAAGATATTATGTTGTAATGACCCTGTGTGACTGCTGGACAGGAAAGAGACCAAAAAGCAGACTCTGAATCCCTTCCCATAACAAGGATTGCCTTCATCACACAGCAAAGTATGTTTTCCCCCAAATATTTAAAAATTCTTAAAAAAATGCTTTCAAAATTTTATTTAGAAAATTTCAAACATACAGAAAAGTTGAAAGAGTTATAAATGTCTATCCTCTGAGGGGCACTGGTGGTGTTGTGGGTTATGCCCTGGGCTGATAAACACAAGGTCAGCAGTTTGAGTCCACAAGCCGCTCTGTGGAAAAAGATGAGACTTTCTGCTTCTATAAAGATTTACAGCCTCAGAAACCCTACGTTGCTGTTGTTAAGTGCCATCCAATCAGTTCTGACTCATAGCAACCCTGTACAGATTTTCCAAGGAGCGGCGGGTTTGAATTGCTGACCTTGTGGTTCAAACCAATCTTGTGGTCAAGTGCTTTGTCCCACAGTGTCACACCAGGACTCAGAAACCCTATACTGGGTCATAATGAGTTGGAATCAACTTCATGGCACACTACCACTACCATATATCTTCTATTTGGGTTCAAAAATTTATTAACATTTAGCCACATTTGCTTTCTCTCTGTCTCTAAAGTATTTGAAAATAAGTCTCAGCGAGCATGAGATTTTACCCGTAAATACTCATCACATAAAACTAAGGATGTTATTCCATATACCTCCAGTACCATTTATTCCAGTTTAGAAAAATGAATGGTTAGTCTATCATATTATGTCTCATCTATATGTTGGAAGAAGTGCAGCCAGAGTACTCCTTAGAGGCCAAGATGGCCAAACTTTGTCTCTCATACTTAGGACATACTGTCAGGAGGGAACAGTCACTGAAGAAGGATATCATGTTTGGTAAGGTGGAGGGTCAGAGAAAAAGAGGAAGACCCTCAATGAGATGGATTGGCCAAGTGGTAGCATCAATGGACTCAAGCGTGGCAACAGTAGTGAGGTTGGCCCAGGATCGGACAGTCTTTCGGCCTGCTGTACATAAGTTGCTATGAGTTGGTACTGACTTGATGGCACCTAACAACAATAACAACAAATATTCAAATTGTCCCAATTGGTTCCAACAAATAAAAAAACAAAAACCCAATGTTTTATTATGAAAATTCTGTTTGAAGAAAATGAAAATTCTTCCAACTGGACCAATAATAATAGCATCATGGTAAACAGAAAAGATTGAAGTTGTCAAATACTTTGTTTTGCTTGGATTCATGATGAACATTCATGGAAGCAGCAATCAAGGACTCAAATGACATATTGCATTAAGCAAATTTGCTGCCCAAGACCTCTTTAAAATATTAAAGAGCAAGGATGTCACTTTGAGAACTAAGGTGCACCTGACCCAAGCCATGGCATTTTCACTCACTAAATATGCATGTGAAAGTTGGACAATGAATAAGAAAGGTTGTAGAAGAATTACTGCATTTGAATCATGGTGTGGGGAAGAATATTGAAAGTGTCATGGACTGCCAGGAGAACAAACAAAGTTGTGTGGGAAGAAGTGTAGCCAGAGTGTTCCTTAGAAGCCAAGATGGTGAGACCTCACTTCTAGTATTCTGAGGATGTTATCAAAAGGGGCCAGTCCCTGGAGAACGACATCATGCTTGGAAAACTGGAGGGTCAGCAAAAAAGAAGAAGACCCCAATGAGATGGATTGAAACAGTGGTAACAAAAATGGGCTGAAACTTAACAATTGTGAGGATGGCGCAGGGCCAGAAAGTGTTTCATTCTGTTGTACATGGGGTTGCTGAATTGAAAGTGACTCAATGGCACTTAATACCTACAACATGACAATTTGAAGAAAAACACAAGCCATCAAAAAGTAAAAGTAACTGGATTTATCCATCATACCTATCTGTCTATTTGTCATACTGTGATGGCTTGCCTGCTGCCAGCAGGGTCATCTATGATGAACAGGATTCAGTGGGGCTTCTAGACTCAGACAAAAGTTCTGGCAATCTGCTTTTAAAAAATCAGACAGTGAAAATGTTATGAATCACAACAGAACATTGCTTTCCTACTTGAACTCTTTGCACATGCCACCAGGAGGAATCAGTTCTTTAGAGGAAGACAAGATGTTTGATGCAGAGGGAGGCCCTTGGTGAGGTGGACTGACCCAATGGCTGCAGAGATGCTCTTGGTCACACTGGCAATCATGAGGATGATGTAGGACCAGACAGTGTTTCTTTAGTAAGTTGTACATAAGGTTGGAGTCCTGGTGTGGCACTGGGGGCTAATGAATGCGTCAGACTGTAAAGTCATTTGAACCACAAGGTCAGTGGTTAAAGCTCACCAGCTGCTCCTTGGAAACCCTATACAGGGTCACTATGAGTCAGAATCAACTCAATGGCACTTAACAACAACAATAACATAAGGTTGAAATGAGTTGGCGTCTACTGAATACCAACCAACAGCATATCTCTATCTCTGTCTTATCTATACCTTGTTGCCATTGAGTTGATTTGGACTCATGATGGCACATACACACACACACACACACACACACACACACACACACACACACACACACACATGTATGCATAGACTAAATGGAGTTAATTAAGTTAAAGCCACAGTAAATCTGACAGAATTCAGATTAACACGATGGTCAAAACGGCAAGAAATATAGTATTTTTAAAAAGAATAAATTCAGCCAATTACAGATTTATGTTGACGCTAGCACAGTTACCACAGTTTTACAATAATCATTGATCAATCAACGTTTCATGACCAAACTATAATTTTCATGTTTTTTCACCCTCACCTCAAAGTTTCCTAGTTTGCTTAATTCCCAGAATGCGATTCCGTAAATCTTACTCTCTGAGATATTAAGTAGATAATAAGAATGCCATGTAAGATTTGCTTATGGTTTAAACCACAGTTGAAGATGATTTATAATTAGGGCAAAATCTAAGACAAAACATTATTAAAGTCAAAACCTGCTGTAAATTGGCTCAGTCTGCTGAGGCGTTTAGCAATTTATCGGGGTTTGATGGCAGTATTTCCTACGGCGAGATCTAAGGGTTTAGCTGACACTAAGGGGGGATATTTATGATTAAGGGGAATCTATGGTAATCATTGGGGTGTTCTTGGTGGCATCAGCCAAGGGGAATGACAAGCATGACTTCATGTGCCATCTTCAAAGGCAAAACACGCAGCATGGGTCCCTCCAGGCAAGCCAGCCACAGCAGAGTCCTGGAGAGGCCCACTGGCCCATCTCCTTGGATTTTACAGAATAATTTCTATAGCATGCATTTACTGAGAGCCCGCTCTGTACAGGATGCTATCTCTGCTCCCATAGAGTGTTCCGTGCAGTGCATGGGGAAAAGCCAAGTGAACAGGCAAATGCATTTGTAATATTTTTCAGGTGGGAATGCTACTAGAGAATACCATAACAATGTTTGCTTGTGCTTTATTGACTGTACAAAGGCATTCGACTGTGCGGATCATGACAGGCTATGGATAACATTGTGAAGAATGTATATTCAAGAACACTTAATTGTGCTCATGAGGAATCTGTACGTAGACCAAAAGGTTTTCGTTGTAACAGAACAAGGGGATACTGAATGGTTTAAAATCAGAAAAAGTGTTCTTCAGGGCTGCATTCTTTCACCATACATGTTCAATTTATCTACTGAGCAAATAATCTGCGAAGCTGAATTATGTAAAGAACATGACATCAGGAATGGAAGAAGACTCATTAACAACCTGTGATATGTAGATGATACAACCTTGCTTGCTGAAAGTGAAGAGGACTTAAAATACTGGTGAAAATCAAAGACTACAATCTTCATTATGGATTCATCTCAATGAAGAAAATAAAAATCCTCATAACTGGACCAATAAATAACATCATGATACATGGAGAAAAGTTTGACGTTGTCAAAGGTTTCATTTTACTTTGATCCACAATAAACATTCATGGAAGCAGCAGTCAAGAAATCAAGCAACATATTGCATTAGGCAGATTTGCTGCTGAAGACCTCTTTAAAGCATACAAGAGTGGAGATATCAATTTGAGGGACTGAAGTGGCCCCGACCCAAGCCATAGTATTTTCAATCACCTCATATGAATGTAAAAGTTGGGTATTTAATAAGGGAGACTGTAGTAAAATGGATGCATTTGAGTTATGTTGTTGCAGAAGAATATTAAAAGTACTGTTACAAGAACAAATAAGTGTTGGAGAAAGTACAGCCAGAATGTTTCCTAGAAGCCAGGATGATGCAACTTCATCTCTTATACTTCAGACTTGTTTCCAGGACGGACTAGTCCTTAGAGAGTGACATCATGCTTGGTAACATGGAGGGTCAGCGTAAAAGAGGAAGACCCCCAACGAGATGGATTGGCACAGAAGCAGCAGCAATGGGCTCAAACATAACAATGATTGTGAGGATGGTACAGGACCAGGCAGTGTTTCTTCTGTTGTGCATAGGGTTGCTATAAGTTGGAACTGATTTGACAGCACCTATCAACAACTCTGGTAGAGTAGTGGTTCTGAATCAGACTGCAAACCTCAAGGTCAGCAGTTCGAAACTAACAGATGTTCCGTGGGAGAAAGATGAGGCTTTCTGCTCCCATAAAGATTTACAGCCTCAGAAACACTATACAGGGTCACTATGAGTCGGAACCGACTCCATGGCACATAACAACAACAACAACAACATCAACAACAATAATGCTGCCAGGAAGGAAACTCAGTCAGAAAAGGAGGTAGGGAATGCTGGTGGGGGTGGGAGGCTGTTGGCCGGGGGTCGGGGGTAGGAGGGATATTGGTGGGGATGGAGGATGCTGATGGGAGGTAGGTGGATGTTGGTGGGGGTAGGAGGATTCTAGTGTGGATGGAGGATGCTTGTAGTAGATAGGGGGATGTTGGTGGGGGTTAGGAATGATGTTGGTGGGGTGGAGTATGCTGGTGAGGAATGTTGGTGAGGGATGGGAAGATGCTGATAGAAGGTGGGGGATGCTGGTGGGGGGCAGGAGGATGCTGGTTGGGGTGGGAGGATTCTGGTGAGTGTGTAGGATGCAGGTGATAGATAAGGTGATGTTGGTCAGAATTAAGGGATACTGGCAGTAGTTGGAGAAGGATGCTAGTTGGGTCCATTTTTAATAGGGTGGTCAAGGAAAGTTTTCTGGGTAAGGTGGTATTTCTTCAGAGACATGGATGAGGAGAAAGCATCCCAGGAAGAGAGACCAGTAAATGCATTGGCTTTGAGGAGAGAGTGTCCCAGCATGGGTGAAGTGCAGTGAGGAGCCCAATATGACTGGAATAGAGTGAACAAGGGGACAGGGGTGGGAGGAGAGGACTAGTAAGGTAATGGATTCAACAGCACAGGGACTTTAGTTTTCACAGTAGGGGAGGCCACCAGAGTGGTTAGGTTAGGTTATAAGCTGATCTGATGAGGCTAGAGATAGGGTGGATAGGATAGGTATGAGTACCATCTAAGATGTCATTAGTGTCCAGAGTGAGGTGGCAAATGTAAGTCTGGAGCTGGGGAGACAGAAGTCAGGTTGTATATATAATTCTGAAGCTATCAACCCAAAGATGGTTTTAAACCATGAGATCACTAGGGACTGAGGACAGATAAGCGTGAAGGGTTGTCTGTGACCAAGACCTGGCACTCCACCATGGAGATGTGGGGAACAAGGAGAAAAGGAGTGAAGCATCCACTAAAAGATGCTGGAGGGAACCCATGAGAAGAGGGTGCCCTGGAGGACAGAAGAGGTAACCATGGTGAGGTCATCAGTTGAGGCAAATACTGAGAGGTCCAGGAAGATGAACACTGGTTTTGGAAACATGGTGGTCATCAGCAACCTGGGCAACAAGGGTTTCATATTTTTGGACTACACGTGCCCAGAACCAACTTTATTTCTGGGAGATGTATCATTGAGGACCACTTTCCACCCCAGCACAGCTGCCCCAGTGTGCACACCATGGGAAGGAGGATATAGAAAAATCTGTTTCTTTCCAACAACTGGCTACATTTTCCATTTCCTATTTCCTGGACTCCTAACCAAAAGGTCAGTGATTCAAACCCACCAGCCACTCCTTGGAAATCCTTTACAGGGTCACTATGAGTTGGAACCGACTTGATGGTACTTAACAACAACAATTTCCTTCTTTACTTTGACAGCTAATTGTCTAGTAATGGATAAGATAACACTGGGTGTGTGGCAAACATTTCTAGCTCTAGTACTGTGGTTATGAGTCAGGCTGCTAACCTCAAGTTCAGCAGTTCGAAAATACCAGATGAGGCTGTCTGCTCCCATAAAGATTTACAGCCTTGGAAACCCTATGCAGGGTCATTATGAGTTTGGATCGACTCTAAGGCACACCACCACCGTCACCATTATATTTGATTTTAATTTTTCTGCCATCCTTTGTCTATTTTATTATAATCCTTTCCAGGTGTGTAAATTTTTCTTTGCCTATTTCTTTTAGGACTTCTGGTGTGGCGTTGTAGAAGCAACACTGGACTGGAAACCACAAGGTCGGCAGTTTAAACTCAGCTGCTCTTGGGAAAACTCTATATAGTGTTGCTATGAGTCAGAACTGACTGGACAGTACTTAACAACAACAACATTTTCTTTTAACCCTTTCCACGTATGTATGTTTTTCTCTAATGTGCAATCATTATACGCAATTTTTGGAACCAGCTAGGTGTGTGTAAAAAGTATAACACCTAGATTTAGGACTTGTACATTCATAGTGGAGAGGAAGTATACCTGAACACAGGGTTTAGATCTGGTTTTGCCACTAAAGCTCCATGTGACTTTCAACTATCACATGTAGTAGTGATATTACTACAGTTAATAAGCATGAGACACACCTGTACAGACAGACTATCAGCTAGCCCTATAACAGACATCACTTATCAATAACTCTTTGCTTTTGAGCTTAGACAAGACATCAGAATCCTTCTTAACCCAGTACCCAGGTCTCAGCTACCAACAGATAGGTGCTGGCGTGCTAAACAAAACATGCCTGCAATCAAAGATTAAATAAAGTCTCCAACTGAGATTGCCTGCTGACCATGAATCAGAACTGAATGTTTGTTAGGATGTGTCTGTAGTGGTGTTCCACTGCTCCCAAGATAAAATTCTACTATTGAGAGGATGGCAACGTGTGATGGGAAAGTTCTATAATAATTATAATGAAAGGGCACTATGTTTGTTTCAGCATTTGTCATTGAATATATAATTGCACTAGCTTCCAGTAGCTGCTGTAACAAATTGCTACAATGTAGCTAGCTTGCCACAACAGACATATTCTCTCACAGTTCTGGATGCCTGAAGTCTGAAGTCAAGGTGTGGGCAGGGTTGTGCTCTCTCAGAGGCTCTACTGGGAAAACTCTTCCAGTTTCTGGCAGCTGATGGTATTCCTAGGCTCTATCTTCATGACACCTTCTATATGTGGTACCTGAAAACTCTCTCATGTGATTGCATTTAGGACCCACTTAGATAATCCAAAGGAGTCCTGATGGCACAGTAGGTAAGTGCTCAGTTTCTAACCAAAAGGTCAGTGGTTCAAACCCACTAGCTAGCTTCTCTGAGGAAGAAAGGTGTGGCTGTCTGTTTTTGTAATGATTACAATTTTGGAAATCCAATGTTGTTGTTGTTAAGTGCTGTGGTATAGATTCTCATAGTGACCCTATAGAGCCTTTCTGAGGTGTGGTTGGTGGGTTTGAACCGCTGGCCTTGAGGTGATCAGTCCAGTGCTTATCCTACAGCACCACACCAGGACTCCTTGGAAACTCTATGGGGCAGTTCTATTCTATCTTGTAGGAGAACTATGAGTTGAAGTAGACTCCATAACAGTGGGTAGATAATCCAGGATGAGTACCTTCTCTCAAAATCTTTAACTTAATCAGCTTCCAGTTTTGGTGGCGGCAGAGACAGAGCCAGGTAGGGAAAGACTCTGTGGGGGAAGGATTGAAAACCCATAGAAGCTGCGTTCATGGAACAACACCAGAGCACTGGATCTAGCATAAGGTGCAGGGCATCGGTTTCCTGCATGCACAAATGGAAAAATCATTGTATAAAGGAAAATACTGTGAGGAATCGCTTGAGACGGGACTCCCTCTGCAGCCACCCCGCCTGGGTGGTGTTTAGAGGGCAGGGTTACAGCCAGACCAGCACAGAGAACCAGCGCTAAAAGTGATGCAGTGACATTTACAAAAGGAGGTGTGGGGGATTCTACACATTTTTTTCCTCCTCTTCCCTTTGTGCCTTCTTTGCCCAGCCTGGACGCCTTCAGGAGGGTGGGCGTGTACCCCCCCAAAAAAAAAGTCCAGTACGAGGCCCACAGTTTTCCCATGGCACAGAGAGAAAGAGCTTGGCAGCTGCTTATGACATCAGCCTTGGGGTTGCAACCCTAAAATTAAGTTGTGCAGGACCCTTTACTCCAGCCTATCTAGCAAGAAAAAAGAAGGCCTGTCATTCCTGACAAACAAACCATATGAACAATCTGTAAAACCCCAACATAAAAGGATGCAACTATCTTGAGTTTTATGCTGTGCACATGCAGTTACCTAATGGACCTTCAGAGACAAAAAGTAGTAGACAATCTTTCTCCCATTAACTTTTCAATATCTATCTGAGCACCTTTACAGTGGTGACTAGAGGAGGGGTCTGAGAGAACGGACACCCCCACCCACTGCTGGAGGGTTCTACCGTGCACACACACTGCCTGTGTAGCAAGGTGACTGGACAGTCAGCCACAGTTTTATTTTTGTTTCAAAGTGGTGGTTTTTGTCTCTGCTTTTATATTGCTTCTGCTTTGGGTCCTTTTGATCACACATTTTTCCTGGAGGTGGGAGCTTACTCTCCCTATGTTACCCAAGAAGAGACAGCAACCGTGGCCATATAGCCAAGCTACAAGCATAACCCATAATATTCCACAGACAAGAGCCAATGACAGCTGCTAAGCATTACATGTAAAAAGGAAAGCCTATCTCCTGATCATATCCACCAGGAGACACCCAGTAAGCTTAATAACACAACACCAAACATCCATTTAAGCATTAAAAACCCACATAACTACTGGAAATGACCAAAAAACCACAACAAAAGATCTCAAAACATGTCCCAAAACAGAAAAGAGCAACTGAGACAAATGAGCTGGAGATAGACAAAGGTTCCCCAGAAGAGGAAGAGCAGGTTTTGGATTTGCTTGAGAAGGAATTCAGAAGAACGATATGGAAACAAATTCAAATGTTCCAAAAAGGGGTGGAGAAAAACAAAGAAGAAGTCAGGAAAGTACTACAGGAGCAATCAAACAAGATTGATACAGCATTGGAAACAATTCAAAACCTGCAAAAAGAGGTCCAGGTGATTAATAATAAAATATCAGAAATGGACAATACACTGAAAGGGGAAAGGAGCAGTATTGAAGATATGGAAGCCAGAACCAGCGAGCTGAAAGACAAATCTCTCAATACTGCTAAGATAGAAGAGCAAGCTGAAAAAAGAATAAAAAAAATCTGAAGAGAGTTTAAGATTCACGCCGGTTAACATGAAGAGGAACAACTTAAGGATTACTGACATTCTGGAACAGGAAGAATCAGAGAAGTCCACAAAGGAGATAGTTGAAGAGCATCTGGAAGAAAATTTCCCTAACATCTTGAAAGATGAGAAGATCAACATTCAAGAAAACTGAATGTACCCCAGGAAGGACAGACCCCAAAAGAAAGTCACCAAGACATATAATAATCAAGCTCTCCAAAATCAAAGACAAGGAGAGAATACTAAAAGCAGCTAGGGAGAAGAGAAGTGTCAATTATAAAGGTAAGTAAATCAGATGAAGCAAGAAGGCAATGGGTAGACATATATAAAACTCTACAAGAAAAAAACTGCCAACCAAGAATCATCGATCCAGCAAAACTATCGATCAAATATGAAGGTACAATCAAAACATTCCATGATAAACAGAATCTGAGAGATTTTATCAAAACCAATCCAGCACTTCAAAACATCCTAAAGGGAGTTCTGTGAACGGAAAACCATCAAGAACACACAAAACCCAGAGATTGACAGGCGTGGCAACACCACCTGGAACTCAGTCAACGGATAGCAGAGTCCAGAACAGAACAAGACTACAACAATAAAGTAAACGTTGTTGGGAGGTCAACTAAAGACCAAAATTTTATCAATGTCAAAGAAGGGATAAACAGAGATCCAGATGGTGAGGATGTCAGGTAGATTACAGGATACAACAGATTCTCTTAAATGGAGAGAAAAGTTAGTAGACTATAAGGTAACCCCAAAGAAAGTTAATACTTCACAATGTACCATGAAAATGAACATCCAAGCAGAACAAGCAAACATGAAAACTAAAAAGAAACTAACAAGAAATAGCACAAAAAACACAAACCAACACAAGAAGGCATGCAGAAAAAAAGTACAAACAGCACTACCAAAAAGTAACATAATGGCAGCAATTAATTCAGACCTATCGATAATTACATTGAATTGAATGCACCAGTGAAGAGACAGAGAGTGGCAGATTGGATAAGAAAATAAAACCTTTCAATATGCTAACTGCAAGAGACACACCTTACACACAAAGACAAAAACAGACTAAAAGTTAAAGGATGGACAAAAATATACCAAGCTAACTGCAACAATAAACAAGCAGGAGTGGCAATTCTAATCTCTGATAAAGTAAACATTAATACAAAAACCAGCATAAGAGATAAAGGACACTATCTCGTGATCAAAGGGTCAGTTGAGCAAGACGACATAACCATAATAAATACCTATGCTCCCAATAAAAACGCACCAAGATATATGAAGCAAACCTTACTAGAATTGAAGAAATAAATAGGTAAATTTACAATTATAGTGGGAGATTTTAATATGCCACTTTCAAAAAGGGACAGAACAACCAGAAAGAAACTCGACAGAGTTACAGAGGAACTAAACAGCACAATCAACCAACTTGACCTCATAGAAGTATATAGAGCATTCAACCCAACAGCAGCACAATATACTTTCTTCGCCAGTGCACATGGAACGTTCTCCAGAATTGACCATGTGTTAGGTCACAAAGCAAGCCTCCATAAATTTACAAACATCAAAATACTACAAACCATCCTCTCAGACCACAATGCTATAAAACTAGAAATCAACAACAAGAAAACTATGGAAACTAAACAACACCCTGCTGAAAAGCGACTGGGTAAAAGAAGAAATTAAATGTGAATTCATAAAGTTCCTAGAAACAAACAAGAATGAAAACACAATATACCAAAATCTTTGGGACACGGCAAAAGTGGTGCTGAGAGAACAATTTATTGCGACAAATGCTCACATTCAAAAAGAAGAAAGAACCAAAATTAACACATTAACACAGCATCTACAACAATTAGAAACTGACCAACAAAGGAAACCTACAGTCACCAAAAGAAAAGAAATGATAAAGATAAGAGCAGAAATAAATGAGATTGAAAACAAAAAAAGTATAGAAAGAACCAACAGGACAAGAAAGGATTAATAAAATTGATAAACCATCGGCAAACCTACAAAAGAAAAGAGGAGGAAGATACAAATAACTTGCATTAGCAACCACATGGGTGATGTCACAACGGAACCAAACTAAATCAAAAGGATAATAACAGAATACTAGGAACAGTTGTACTCCAACAAATTCAAAACTTAGAAGAGATTGATGCATTTTTAGAAAAACACAACCTACCAAAACTTACACAGAGTGAAGTAGAAAACCTGAATGACCAGTAACAAAAGAAGAAATTGATCAAGTCATCAAAAAACTCCCAACCAAAAGAAGTCCAGACCCAGATGACTTCACTGGTGAGTTCTACTAAACGTTCAGGGAAGAGCTGTCACCAATTCTACTAAAATTATTCCAGAATATAGAAGAGGATGGAAAACTTTCTAATACTTTTTATGAAGCAAGCATAACCCTCATACCCAAACCAGGGAAGGACATCACTAAGAAAGAAAATTACAGACCAATATCCCTCATGAACATAGATGCAAAAATTTTCAACAAATCCTACCCAACAGAATCCAGCACCACATCAAAAAAAAAAAAAAAAAACATCATGACCAAGTGAGTTTCATAAAAAGGATGCGAGGATGGTTCAACATTAGAAAAACAATCAATGTAATCCACCATATAAATAAGAAAAAGGTAAAGAACCACATGATCATATCAATTGGTGCAGAAAAGGCATTTGATAAAATCCAACATCCATTCCTGATAAAAACATTCAACAAAGTAGGAATTGAAGGGAAATTCCTCAACATAACCAAGAGCATATATACAAAACCAACAGCCTACATTACTCTGAAGGGAGAGAAACTGAAAGCCTTCCCTTTGCGAACAGGAACCAGACAAGGAAGCCCTTTGTCACCACTCCTATTCAATGTTTTTTTGGAAGTATTAGCCAGAGTTATATGGCAAGATAGGGAAATTAAAGGCATCCAAATTGGCAAAGAGAAAACTCTCTATTTGCGGACGATATGATCCTATACATAAAAAACCCCCAAAGACTCAGTAAAGAAGTTATAAGACATCATTGGAAAATTCAGCAAAGTGGCAGAGTACAAGATCAGCATGCAAAAATCAGTGGGATTTCTCTATGGTAACAATGACAGTGCTGAAAAGGACATTAGGAAAGCAATACCATTTACAATAGCCACCCAAAGGATGAAATATCTAGGAATAAATGTAACCAGAGAAACAAAGGACCTATGCAAAGAAAATTCCAAAACACTACTACAAGAAACAAAAAGAGACTTACAAAAGTGGAAGAACATACCATAATCCTGGATAGAAAGACTCAATATCATGAAAATGACAGTACTGCCCAAAGCTATTTAAACATATAATGCCATCCCAATCCAGATTCCAACAACATTCTTCAAAGAGATGGAGAAGACAATTACAAACTTTATATGGAAAAGAAGGAGACCCACGATAAGCAAAGCACTGCTCAAGAAGAACAAGGTTGGAAGCCTCTCACACCCAATTTCAAAATCTACTACACGGCTACAGTGGTCAGACAGCCTGGTACTGGTACAATGAAAGATGCTTTGATCAATGGAACAGAATCGAGAATCCAGAAATTAAAGCATCCATATGCAGCCAACTGATTTTTGACAAAGTGCCTAGGTATATTGCATGGGGAGGAGATAGTCTCTTTAACAGATGGTGCTGGCAGAACTGGAAAGCGATATGCAAAATATTAAAGCAAGACCTTTACAA
>NW_006408646.1:2454810-2495092 GCF_000296735.1 Chrysochloris asiatica
GGAGGGAAGATAGAATACAGGGTAGGGAATAGACATAGTATAGCTTGTGTGTGTGTGTGGGGGGGGGAGAGGCGGAGGGAGAATACACAAGAAGGGGACGGGGAATGGAAGAACAAGGCTGATGGGAGAACAGTTAGGCAGGTTTGCATGGGCTAAGAGGGACAGAGGTAAATGGTGATGTATGCACAACTTTGGAACAACAGGGCTCCGGGATATAGGGATTGAGGCATGGTTTGAAGGGGTAAAAGTATGGAATAATGTTAAGATGCTTGGCTGTCTTTTGAATTTTGGTTTCTCTTGCCTACCATTGTAAAATAGACACTTGAGGGGGGAGAGAAAGGAATAGCCCGAAACATCACTACAGAAAGCTTGTAAGTCTGTCTTCAGCCTATAACTGATTTGAATACCTTAAATGGTATTCAAATCAGTTGTTGCCCAGTGAAAGAGAAGTTGCCCAGTGCAAGAGGCTTTCTGTGGAGCCTTTACATTGTACAAGACCCTAGGTGGAATCCAAATCCCTAGGTGGTATTCAAATCAGTTGTTGCCCAGTGAAAGAGGCTTTCTGTGGAGCCTTTACATTGCACAAGACCCTAGGTGGAATCCAGAACCCCATCCAGAACCGACTGAGGTAGGAAATTTCCACTGGAAAGGATGAGTAGAGCGGCTGGAAGAACAGAAGATACTTCGTGAAAGAAAGACTGGCAGGAAAAATCTGAAACAATAACGGCAGTCTGATTGATCACTATAAGAACAAGTAAGCTGTTAGCCCGGGAGCCATTAAGGCAAATGGTCGGGATCCCTCAGTGGAAACCCCCTTCCAAGACTGAGACTGAAGGGGAATACATGAGCAGGCATGTGGTCTGGCTGGTGACCACGTTGGTCACTGATAAGGGGAAGAGGGTATAAAAACAGCAATGAAGTGGCGAGCTAAGTCCGACCACATTCAATGGACTTAATCACATCCCTGAAAGATAAGGTAATACTCTTTTTTTAAAAAAAGTTTTTATTGTGAATTGAGTGATAGTTTACATGGGAGAACATCAGCTTTATATTCATCCTATCCCTATCATATTTCGTTTCATTGCCTTGACTACAATCCCCTCCATGAATCATCATTCAACAGCATTTGCTTCCATTCTCTCTGTGTCCCCCGCTCCCTCTACCCCCCACCCCCCACCCCCCCACCTTTGGATGTACACGGGAAGCACTCAGGAATATATAACCATTCAAACAACCAAAGGGCATACCCTGCAAGCCTGCCCCCTGGCTGCCAGCACACAGCCTCTCTCCCTCTTTCAGTCTAGAGTCCCCAGTGGCTTCATCTCTCCATGTCATTGTCTCTGCCTCCATCTCTGGCATTGCTGCTTCTCTGGATAGGGTCCTGCACTCCGCTCTTCTCCCTTCATGGTCCCAGGTTACTCCGCTCCTGGACTGCAAGATCAACCACTTACCTTCTGTAGTTACAAAACATCTACCTTTACATTTGCAACAATCACAATCAGTCCTGATAACAATTATTCACTATTGAACCACAGGAGTCTTGTCTCCTTTCACCAGCTGTGTCTAGACAGGTTGGAAACCACTCAGTGGAGATTCTTTTGCTATTGTTACTAAGTGCCGTTGTTGTTGTTGTTATGTGCCGTGGAGTCGGTTCCGACTCATAGTGACCTTGTATAGGGTTTCTGAGTGCTGTTGAGTCACTTTCAAATCATAGAGACACTGTATAAGGTTTCAAAGTAGCAACTGGTAGTTTTGAACCACCAATCTTGTGGTTAGCAGTCTAGTGCTTATCCTATGGAGATTAAGACTTGGACATATCATTTTGGGGGTCACTTCCAGCCTATATAACCACCAAGAAGGCATCCATACCATATCTATTTAAGCTGAGAATTGGGGCCCTGGGACATAAAATCTCACTGCACACCCAGGTCTGAATTTTTATTCTCAGAGATAATGGCTTGTGTTTTATTGGAATAAACAGACTCATTCCATTTCTACAATTGTGAAAACATTTCCATTGTTTTCCTCTCAAGAAACAGCTCAATATCTCTATTTAAATCATTCTTAATAACGCTGAAAAAAATCTTAATGCAGAACCTGGATAATTAATTTACAATTAATCAATTATCAGATATTTAAAGAACAATTCCTTATCACTGACTATCACTTTGAAAAGTATACAAGATAAACACTGAATTTATATGACTCAGCAGTGTTTCATTCTGTTGTCGCTATGAGTCAGAACCTACTCAATGACACCTCAAAAAACAACATGTTGTTTGTACAGGATTTATTGAGTTTTACCCATGTGATTCACAAGTAGTAAGATGTTTGACCTTTCTAACTTATTCTTTCCCATAACCCTATGAAGGAATACCTGTTTGTGTGAACCATGAACATGCGCGCTGCTACCTGAAAGGTTAGAGGGTTGAGTACACCCAGAAGAAACTTGAAAGAAAGACCTGGTGATCTATATCTGAAAAATCAGCCATTGAAACCCTATAAAACACAATTCTAGTCTGACACACATGGAGTTGCCATGAATTGAAATCAATTCAATAAAGACTGTTTTCAAATTTTAATAATCCTACAAAGTAATTTTATGATTCTTCTTTTATAGATGAGAAAATTGAGGCTCAGAGAAGTAAAGTGACTAGGCCAGTATTTTCTAAAATGTTTATAGGTGACATATTTGATGTAATAGCATTTTAATAATAAAATTCTTATGAGAATTCCAATTTCCTATCACTGTTTTCAGGAGCCCTGGCGGGACAGTGGATTAAGTGCTGGACTGCTGGCCACAAAGTTGGAGGTTATGAAACCTCAATGAGAAATTGACAATAGCGTCAACAGAGGCTACAGGAAGCTTTTCCATTAATGTTCAATTTTATCTATTTTTATTGCCTTCCCCATCACCAACGTTAACAATCGTCTACATTCTAACCACTGAATTACTCCTCTTTCCTCCCACCCCTAATAACCTTCAAAGAATGTTTCTTTTAGCATGAAAACTGTTTCTCAACTTTTTACAATAGTGGTTTTATACACTATTTGTCCTTTTGTGTTTGACTAATTTCACTCAGCATAAGCCCTATGAGTTGGAACCAACTGGACAGCACTTAACAACAGCAACAATGCCCTCCAGACTCATTCATGTTATGAGATGCTTTGCATAGTCATCATTATTTTTCATATTTGTGTAGTATTCCATTGTGTGTATGTCCAAAGTTTATTTATCCATTCTTCCACTGAAGGGTATTTATTTAGGCTGTCTCTGTGTTTTTGCTAGTATAAACAGTGCTGCAATGGACTTGGGTGTACCTATAGCTAGCTATTCATGTCTCATCTCTTATTTCTTGAGGTAGAGGGATTACTGGGTCAAATATTTCTACTTCCAAATTTTTGAGGAAGCGTCATACTGTTTTTTCACAGTGGGTGCACCATTTTACAGTCCCACCAGCAGTGTAGGAGGGGCCCAGTCTCTCTACACCCTTGCCAACATTTATTTTTTAGTTTTTGGACTTTGTTACTAATGCTGGTGTGAGATGATACCTCATTGTTGTTTTGACTTGTATCTCTCTAATGGAGTCCTGGTGTGGCACTGTGTGCTAATGCTGTGGACTGCAAGGTTGGTTTGAACCACAAGGTCAGTGGTTCAAGCTCACCAGCCACTCCTCAGATACTCTATACATGATTGTTATGGGTTGGAACTGACTCGATGGCACTTAACAACAACAACAATGGCTAATGATTGGGAGAATTCCTTCATATGTTTGTTGACTGCCTAAGTGTCTTCTCTGGTAACGTCTCTGTTCATGTCCTCTGCCCATTTTAAAATTGGATTATTTGTTTTTGTCTTGTTGAGGTGTTGAAGTTTTCTATGAATTTTAAATATTTGTCCCATGTCTGATATGTCACAGCCAAAAATTTGTTCCCAATCTGTGGGTCCACATTTTACTTTTTTGGTGAAATCTTTTTATGCACATGAGTGTATAAGTTTTAGGAGGCCCCAGTCATTTGTTTTGTTCACTGTTTGTATGTTTTCAGTTATATTTGAGGGTATTTATGTATAAGAGCCCTAAGTTTGCTCTATTCTTTCATTGATGATATTTATAGTTTTAGATTTTACATTTATGTCTTTAATCCACATTGAGTTTGTTGTTGTATATGGTGTATGATATGAGTCAAGAATGAAATTTCTTCTATGCAAATGGATTTCTACTTTTGTCAGCATCATTTGTTGAAGAGACAATCTCTTCCCTATTTAATGTGTTTGGTCCTTTGTGAAAGATCAGCTGACCATATGTGATCAATATGCTTCTGGGTTCTCAATTCTGCTCCACTGATCTATGTGTCTTTCGTTGTGCCAGTACCAGGTTGTTTTGTTTTCTGTGGCTGTGTAGTAGGTTTTGAGATTGGAAAGCAAGAGACCTTTTACTTTGCTCTTCTTCTTAAGTTATACCTTCCTGAGCTGGGATCTCTTTCCTTTCCACATAAAGTTAGTAATTATAATTAGTTCCTCCATCTTTTTAAGGAATGATGCTGTAATCTGTATTAGGATGGCATTACATCTATAAATTGCTTTTGTTAGTGCTATCATTTTCACAGTGTTAAGTCTTCCTCTCCATGGACATAGTATAGTCATTTTTGTAGGTCTTGTTTGGTTTCTTGTAGTAGTGTTTTGTAGTTTTCTTTGTGTAGCTCTTTTTTCTCTGGGTAGATTTATTCCTAAGTATTTCTTCTTTTGGGTGGCTATTGTAAATGGTAATTTTCCCTTTATTTCCTTTTCAGAGATCTCTTTACTAGTGTAAAGAAATTAAATGGATTTTTATATGTTGGGTATCGTACTCTGCCACTTTGCTGAATCTTTAAATGAGTTCCGATAATTTTCTTGCTGAGTCTTTGAGATTTTCTATGTATAGAATTATGAAACCTGAAAATACATAAGAGTTTTACTTCTTTGCCACTTTGGATGCCTTTAAATTCCCTTTTTTGCCTTATAACTCTGGCTGACTTCCAGTACTATATTACATAAGAGTGGTGATAAAGGGCATCTTTGTCTAGGGTTCATAAGGGGAATGCTTTCAGTTTCTCTCCATTGGCTGTGATTTTTGTATATATGCCCTTAATCATGTTAAGGAATTTCCCTTCTATTCCTATTTTGTCAAGTGCTTTTATCAGGAATGGTGTTGGCTTTTGTCAAATGCTTTTTCTGCATCAATTGATATGATCATGTGGTTCTTTTCCTTTGTTTTATTTACTGGGTGGATTACACTGATCATTTTTCTAATATAGTGCCATCCTTGCAAATCTGGTATGAATCCCACTTGGTCATGATGTTTTTGATGTGGGTTGAGAATTTTGCATCTGTGTTCATGAGGGATATTGGGCTATAGTTTTCTTAGTGATGTCTTTGCTTTGGTTTTGGTATCAGGACTATACTCGCTTCATAAAATGAATTTGGGAATTTCCTATTCTTTTCTGTGTTCTGGACTAGTTTGAGTAGAGAATTGGTGTCACCTTTTCTATGAATATTTGGTAGATTTCACCAGTAAACATGAAGTGCTTTTTCTCTTTTTTTTTTATTTCAGAGAGAAGTTACAGATTTCTGTGTTTATTTAATTCTTCCTGTAATCCTACATCAAATGTTAGTAGGCACCATTATGATACTTCTTTACAGATGAAGGCTTTGAAAGGATATGATTTACCACAGTTCCCCATTTCCCCTACCAACAAACAAGACTTTTTTCTTTTAAATCAATTCTGACTCGTGGTGATCCCTTGTTTTATAGAGTAGAACGATACACCATAGTTCTGATGTGGCGCTGTGGGTTAATGTGCTAGACTGTGAAGTCACTTTGAAGCAAGGTTGGTGGTTCAAGCTCACCAGTAACTCCTTGGAAACCCTCTAGAGGGTTGCTATGGGTCGGAACCAACTCAACAGCACTTAATAATAACAACTTATAACCTAAAGTTTTCTTGGCTGCCTCTTTTCTACGGATCCACTGGGTGGATTAGAACTGCTAACCTTTAAATTAAACCACTGGGATCTTCAGAGGGTTTAAACTTGTGTGTGAACATCTGTACAATCCTATGTTCTACCTGCATGATAAACTGTTAATGTTGGATAGCTATTGAGTGAACTATGGTGAGCCCATGGGACAGTGTAGAACTGCTCCATAATGTTTTCTAGGCTGTAATCTTCATGGAAAGGAGCTCTGGTAGCATAGTGGTTACGAATCGGGCTGCGAACTGCAAGGTCAGCAGTTCAAAGCTACCAGCTGCTCTGTGGGAGAAAGATGAGGCTTTCTGCTCCCGTAAAGATTTACAGCCTTGGAAACCCTGTTCAGGATTGCTATGGGTCGGAACTGACTTGATGGAGCTTAATAACAACAACAACAACAGTCTTCATGGAAACAGATTCCTGGGTCTCTGTCTTGTGGAGTCACTGTGTGGGTTTGAACTACCAACCTTGCAGTTAGTAACCAGATATTTAACCATTGTGTCACCTGGCCTCCTACATGCTAAACTGATGCCTTATTGTCCTTGTCGAGATTAAGCACAAGCAGAAATCACTGCTTCTCAGAAATAAAAGCGAAGTGACAAAGGTGATTTGGGGCATTTCCAAATGCTAACCTTGCTTTATTATCATACACATGTCACCGACACTGGGGTAGGAGTAGTAAGGCAAGGTGCGGTGTCAGAGGACTGTCTGTACGCAGTACTCCTGGGCTCCTGAAGCAGGTGACAGATGGGTTACTTGGCTAAGCAGCCAGCAATGTTACTGGGATTCTCCCTGGGCAAGGCACTAGGGACAATAAATATTTCCTGAGTGAATGATGAGTGTATGAATGAACGAATGATTATTCAGATTGCTCCCACCCCACATTCCCAGACGGTTGTTGAGTGCTGCCTGGTGAATTCCTATGCATAGCAACCCCATGTGACAGAGTGGAACTGCCCCTAGCATTTCTTAGGCTATCATCTTTATGGGAAGGAACTGTGGTGCAGTAGATCAAGCACTGGACTATTGAACACAAGGAGTTCAAATCCACCAGCCATTCTGTGGGAGAAAGATGAGGCCATCTGCACTCGTAAAGATTTACAGTCTCAGAAATAGCATGTGGCAGTTTTACTTTGTCCTATAGGGTTACTGTGAGACAGGATTGATTCAGCAGCTGTGGATTTAGTGGGTAATCTTTATGGAAGCAGATTGCCAGGTCTTTTCTTCTGAGGAACTGCTGGTGGTTCAAATGAGCCCTTAATCATTGTACCAATAGGCCTCTTCATTGCCAGATGAAACCCAGCATGCATTCTATCATTAAAAGCACCTTGCCAGTTTCAAACCTGCTCCACCTTCTGGAGCCCCAGAGGCACTAAGGCCCCCTTCTCACTCAAGTCTTTGGAACTGGAATCCCGGGGTGGAGAGGTTCTGCAGCAGGAACTGGCTGACAATACAGCTCTTCCTGCTTCCTAGGAAAGCTTCGCTCTGAATTGCAAAAGAGAAAGCAAGAAGACTGGCAGGCACTGCCCCTTTAGACTAGGCTGTTTGGGACAAAGGTTCCAATTGAAGTAAAAGCTGCAGCTGAATGAATGGGGGATTAGGAAGAGAACCAGTTTGGAAGGCAGAAAGGCCAGAGACAGCATTGGTGCTTGCTGAACCTTGATTCAACTATCTTTAAAAGTAGCTTGTAGATCTTTTCTAGGTCAAAAACTGAGGGATGATCAGGTCTACAACTGGGCTTTGCACATAGCAGGAGCTGAGTAAATCCTTCTTTTTGGGTACTGCTCAGTCAGTTTTGACTCTTGGTCACTCCATGTGACAGAATAGAACTGCTTCCTAGGGTCTTCCTGCCTTGGCACTGTGTGTTAATGTGAAAAGTTGGCAGTTCCAACTCACCAACCGCTCTTCAGAAACCCTATTCTGGGTGTCTATAAGTCGGAACTGACCTGACGGCACTTAACAACAAATCTTTACAGGAGTCGTTCTGCAGTTTCTCCCTCTAAACTGCTGGGTGGGTTCAAACTGATTACCTTTCAGCTACCGCTTGAGCATTAGACTCTTGAACCATTTGGTTTCTTTGAATAAATCCCTGGTGGTGCTAGGCTGCTAAGGGCAAAGTCAGCAATTCAAACCACTAGCTGTTCCTCCAGAGAAAGAAAGATGAGGCCGTCTGCTCCCACAGAGATTTACAGTCTGGGAAACCCTTATATAGGGTCACAATGCGTCAGGGTTCACTCAGTAGCACTTGGTTTGGTTTGGGACTGATTGTTAGGACCCCTAGTGGCACAGTAGTTAAAGCACTTGACTGAGAACCAAAAGGTTGGGGTTCAAACCCACCAGTTTAAATCCATGGGAGACAGTAATGGCAGTCTGTTCCTCTGGAGATTGAAAGTCTTAGAAACCCTAATGGGGCAGTTTCTACTCACAGTCCTATAGGACCACTCTGAGTTCTGACAGTGGCAGTGAGATCTAGTGTGATTTTAAAAACAAGAGATTCTTGCTCCTTTCTGGAGTGGCTGTTTTGTGAGGGGGAGGGGAGAAGATATTGGGTCCCCGACTTTGTGATAAGGGAAGAGGAAGTAAGGCGGTAGAAGAAAGACTTGAAGATGATGAGAAATTCCGTCCACTTTCCCTCCTGGGCTGTTTCTGGTGCTAGAAGCCAACAGAAATAAAGCAGGAGGGGAAAAGAAAGGCATTTATTTTGACGCTATAGCAGAAGTGTCAACTCATTGAAACACCGCCTTCTCCTGCTGGCTAGTGGTGTGGGAGACAGCTTGCACATCCAAATGAGGGAGCAAGGAGATTAGTGCTTCCTAGATGGGTTTCTAGGTTGGGGAAGCAGGCTGATGGGGGCTGGGCTGGGGGAGAGGGGACTGCAACATTAGGCTTTGGCACGTTAATTAGGGTTCAGGAGTCCAGCAAGCTCTGTAAAGAGGCTAGATTTACATAAAGCCCATTTACATAATGTTCTCCACAAATTGTGCAGCCATACAGCTATGGGGCTGGCTGGGAGGGGAAAGCAGCGAGGAGGGAGGACATTAGATGCCTGAGGTTACAGTCAAAGTGAGGAAGGAGAGGCCGAGATGCCAGACTATACCTCCTCCTTCTTCTCACCCCCCTGCCTTAAACCAGGCTTCCATACATGCAGCTGGGTCTTCTTGGGTCTCCTGACTCACCAACCCCCCTACACACACACACTATAGATCACCCCAGCATCCCCAAAACTTAGATTTCTCAACCATCACTATGAGCAGAGTTTTCCCTTGCTTAAAAACCTTCTGGAACTCCCCGCTGCCCTCAAGATCAAGTCCCAACTCTGTAGGTCCCTAAGTGGGGCAAATGGTTTACCCTGGACTGCTTACCTGAAGGTTGGCAGTTTGAACCCATCCAGCACTGTGGAAGAAAGCCCTGGCCATCTGCTATAAAGATGGCAGCCAAGAAAACCCTTTGGAGGTCAACTGTACTCTGTCACATGTAAGTCAGAACTGGCTCAGTGGCAACTGGTTTAATATGCTTTGGGTAGAAATATGCCATTTCAGCCAGGGATTGTGACCTGGGTTCCAGTCTACTGGGACTGGGCCTGACAAGACTTTCATTACTGCAGGATTCTGTATCTACTTGTGTCTAGTAATCCTCAGTGGGTCTTGAGTTAGGAGTCAAGGAATAGACATGCAGACTTTCAGGAGAAGGTGGTAGTACTCAAGCTGGACCCTCAGTCGGGAGCACTTAACTCTTGCACTCAGCCTCTGAAACCCGACAGAGCAATTCTACTCTGTTCTATAGGGTTGCTATGAGTTGGAATCGATTCGATGGTAGTAGGTTTATTTTTGTGGGTTCCAAATCCTGACCTACTGTCAGAATTTAGGTTGGAGAAAAAACCCCAAAGGAAAGGCAAATAGAAGAGAGAGGCAAGGGAAGAAGTAGAGAGGGAGACAGTAAGAGGGACAAGCAGACAGTTTGCTAGAGAGAGAACGTTGGTGAGAGACAGAAGAAGGACAAAAGAGAGAGAGGAAGACAGAGACAGAGAGGGACAGAGAGAGACGAGAGAGACACACAGAGAGAACCAGAAGCAGGGAAGGAAATTTGCAGATGACAGTGGTCTCAGGAGCAGCAGAGATGTTTCTTATTTTAAGACAACCCTGTTCTGTAGCGCTTTCTGCATTAATGATCTAGAGCTGAGCTGTCAAATGCAGTAGCCAGTAGTCTCCTTTGGCTACTGAGCACTTGAAAAGTGAACTAAATTGTAATTGTATTCAAATTAATTACTTTAAATTTACATTTGAAGGGCCATAGGAGCGTAGTAAAAGGAACAGTGGCGGCAGTTCTGCGCTGTCCTATAGGGTCAGCGTGCATTGGAATCGACAGCAGAGGGTAGTGGCTACTCTGTTGGACAGTGTAGCTGTAAGAATCATCCTTCTGTTTTGCCTCAAGGTCATGGAGTGGATTTTCTTTGGGGTTTTTGGGGCCTTGGGAGCTGTGACTCTGTTCTGAACGAGGCACCCCCATTCATTCTTTACCTGATATTCCTGGACATGCCATCCATACCCCAGGTTTAATTTTAGCTGATTCTCTCTCAAGGACAAAATCTATATTTTTATTTTAATTTATGTCGCCTGAACCATTTCCAAGTTTTACTTTTAGAACCTGCCAATATTAGTGACATGTGGCATTTTAGGTACTTTTCTGCTGGTGGGGCCTAAATTTATTGTCATTTTATGTCACTCGGCAAAATGCACAAAATGCCAGAAGTGTTATAAACAGAGACGATTTATGGTCAGGTTGGGGTGAGGTTAAGAGAATGAATATAATCAATTTTTTCCCCCAAGACTTTTATGTGAGTGTGCAGGCCAGCAGGTGCACAGTGGACACTCCGTGGGAAGCACTTTCTAAGCAACAGAACTCAGGACCGCAGACCTGGCCTGATGACCGCTACTCACCACCATTCATGCCACACACTCTTGGGTGGACACCATCCATGCTCCGTTAAAATTTGTAAAGGAAAGGAGGGAGGGAGGAAAAAAGCCATAAATGGAGTTCCAGACTCTTTCATGTTATCACCATCAGATGGGTCTTTCTGACCCCTGTCAGTCTTCTGCTTAAAACTCTTTCTAGTGCCTTTGAGTTCAGACTCATAGATTCTTTAGATCTATCAGCTGAGCACCTGTCTGGTCCCACTGTATCTGAGCATCTTGTATTCTTACTTTACCCTGCGTTTAGAGTCGCTGTTCTGTGTATGAAAGTGCCCCCACTTCCCTCTGGTTCATTCTTCAGTGCACAGCCTGCCTTCTCTGTCTTTTCCAACTTTCTCTTTCCCCCCCTCCCCCCACCACACACACAAAGAGTTGATTTGCTTCCAGTTTGGAACATCTTTCTGTACCTAACAGAAATGCTCTTTTTTTTTTTTTTTTAATTATTTAATATTTTATTGTGACGGGAGAGTTAAGAATATACACTAGTTTCCCATTCAGCAATTTATACACATTTTGTTTTGTGATATTGGTTGTAATCTCATCCATGTAACAGCACTCTTCCCACTTTCTCTCTGGGTTCCCTGTTTCCATTCATCCTTTGTTTCTGCCCCTTTTAAACTTCTGAACTTCGTTTCTGGGCAAATGCTGCCCCTTTGGTCTTACATGCTCGATTGTTCTGAGGACCATGTTCCTCAGTGGGTGTTATTCAATTCAAGCCTGTCTATTGTTGGGCTGGGAGTCCTAGTGTGATGCTGTTGGACTGGAACCTCAAGGTCAGCGTTCAAACCTACTAGGCTCTCATCAGAAACCCTATACAGGATTTCTGAGTCGGAACTGACTCGATCGCACTTAACAACAACAACACTGTTTGGCTAAGCAGCCCTAGTGGCTTAGTGGATTAAGTGTTGGGCTGCTAACTGCAAGGCTAGTAGTTCAAATCCACCATCTGTTCTGTAGGAAAAAGATGAGACTATCTGCTCCCATAAATATTTAGAGTCTTGGAAACCCTAAAGAGTAGTCTACTTTGTGCTGTAAGGTTACTATGAGTCCAAAGTGACTTGATGGCTGTTAGGTTTTATTGTTTTTCTGAAAGTTGATCCCTGGGGGTGTGCTCAATTCCAGATTTGAATCGTCTAAGGACCCTAGTATCTGAGGTTTCACCAGTCTAGTCTTTTAAAAATAATTTTGAATTTAGTTCTACATTTTCCTCCTGCATTGTGAAGGACCTTCTGTTGTGATCCTGACCAGAGCGGTCATTAGTGGTAGCTGGCGCCATCTAGCTTTGGGCTAATTGCTTCCTTGAGGCTTATTTTCTTCATTCTTCTTTGCTCAGGATGACTGCTTACAAGTTTTGAAGACCCCAGTTGCTACTTACCAAAGGAAGATAAAGAAGAACATTGTCTTGGTGGACTGTGTTCTGCCAATTGACCATGGTGTCCCCTGAGACTGTGGTCCTGTCTCCAAGCCTAGTGACTCAGTCTCTCAAGGTGATTGGTTGTGGCAAAGACATTTTCATATCTTTGCTCTGTGTGTTGTTAAGTATTGTTGAGTCGGTTCTGACTCATAGAGACCCTGTGTAGGGTTTCTGAGGAGTGGCTGGTAGGTTTGAATTGCCCCATGTAAGCTCTAATATATATATGGATCTATTTTTCACAAATCAGTGGCACTGTAGGATAAGTATTCTACCATAAGATCGGTTTGAACTGCAAAGTTGGTGGTTCAAACTCACCAGCCACTCCTCAGAAACCCTGGTGTGGTGCTGTGGGTTAATGTGCCAGACTTCAAAGCCGCTTGAACTGCATGGTCGGCGGTTCAAGCTCACCAGCTGCTCCTCGGAAACCCTATACAGGGTCGCTATGGGTTGGAACTGACTCGACGACACTTCACAACAACAACAACACCACATGGTGGTGACTGTGTGCTGTGGAGTCGGTTCCAACTCATGGCAATCCTGTACAGGGTTTCTGAGGCTGTAAATCTTTACGGGAGCAGAACGCCTCATCTTTCTCCCGCGGAACAGCTGGTAGTTTCGAACTGCTGACCTTGCGGTTAGTTACACATAGTTAGTAGCATTTCCTCCCTTCTCCTCCCATCCTTGGTAACCATCAAATTAAATTTCTTTTCGTGTGTACACCTTTTCTTGACTTTTTATAGTACTGGTCTCATACAATATCCACCCTCTTATGATTGACTTATTTCATTCAGCATAATGATCTCTAGGGTCATCTATGTTGTGAAGTATTTCACAGATTCATTATTATTTAACATTGCACAGTGTTCCATTGTGTCTATAATTTGTTTATCCATTCATCCATTGATGGACACTTATGTTGTTCCATCTCTTTGCTATTGTGAATAGTGCTGTGATGAACATGGCTTTTATTTCTCTAGCACATACATTTAGTAGTGGGATTGCTGGAGTAAATGACATTTATTGCTAACTTTCTAAAGAATAGCCATACTGTTTTCCACAATGGTTGTACCATTTTACAATCCCACAGCAATTTAGGACAGTTCCACACTCTTCTCCCTTGCCAGCATTTGTCATTTTCTGTTTTTTTGTTTTTTTCCCTTTCTGATCATTGCTATTATTATTGGAAGGAACTCTCATAGTGTAGTGGGTTGTGTATTGGGCTGCTCACCATGAAGTCAGCAGTTCAGATCTGGGAGAAAGATGAAGGTTTCTGCTCCCATAAAGACTTATAGCCTCAGAAACCCTCTGCAGGGTCACTGTAAGTCAGAACTGACTCCATGGCATATAACTATCAATGCCATTATTGCTGGAGTGAGATGATATCTAATTGTTGTCTTGGTTTGTATTTCTCTCATGACTCATGATCTCCAGCATTTCTTCATGTACATGTTGGCCACCTTCATATCTATTTGTATTGCAAACTTTATCATCCACCTTGTTTGCCTTGCCTCTCTGTTACCACCAAAAGACCATGTGCTCCTTAAAGGCAAGGTCTTGAGGGTCCCATTCATCTCAATCCTGGGCCTGGTACAGAGCAGTTGTTAAATGAAAGGCAATTGAGTGAGAAGACACATGGATGTGAATAGGGTTGGTCCTCAACTAAAGATTCAACTGTGTTGGCTTTGCTATGTCTCATGTGCCTGCTTTCCAATGTTCAAACTTGGGCATGGCTTTGTTTGCCTCCATTCTCTCTGCCCTTAGGCCTGTAGATATTCCTTTATTGCAATTGGGTTTTATGGAGGGGGATATCTTAGAGGGGTTTGTGTAATCTGTTATCTTAACTGGAAGTCAGAACAATGAAAGGAATCTGTTAGATTTTGGACACATCAGCCTTCTCCCTCACATTTCTGAGTTTTCCTCTATGAGATGAGGGAGTTGGGCTGGATGAGTTCTAGGTGCCGATCACACACCCTTTGGGCATGAGCAGGGCTATGCATTGTAGGTGGCACATCTAACACTCACTCTATGAGCCTCCCTTGTTACTGTCTCAATGTCCTAACCTATGGATTTCGAGCCTTCAAGCTGGTTCCTACTCATGGTGATTCCATGTGACACAGAGTAGAGGTGCCCCATAGGGTTTTCTTCACTGTAACTTTCAAAGAAGCAGGATATCAGGCCATTCTTCAATGGCACTGCTAGGTGGGCTCCAACCACCTACCATTAAGTGAAAAGTCATGAGTAAGCCATTTGCATTACTAAGGGACATTCTTAGTGTTGTAGGCTGCCATAACAAAGTGCCACAGAGTTGATGCCTTTCGGGAATAGACGTTTATTGTCTTACAGTTCTGGAAGCCCGAAATCCAAATCAAGTTATTTGTATCAGGCTCTGAGAGGGACTCTCTCCTGGTTTCTGGTGGCTCCTGAATACCTGTGGCACCATTGACTTGCATCTGCCTCTGTAGACACATGGCTATCCTGCTTTTGTATAACTCTCTATGTCTGCTCTCATTTATAAGATGCCACTCTTAAGGGATTAGGTCCCATCCTGCTTCGGTACAACTTCAGTTAACTGATAGCATCTTCAAAGACACTATTTCCAAATAAGACTACACTTGCAGGTACTAGGGATCAGGATTGGAGCATATCATTTTGCTGTTGCTGTTAGGTGCTATTAAGTTGGTTACGATCCATAGAGACCCAGTGCAGAGCAGAGTGAAATACTACCTGGTCCTGTGCCATCCTCACAATTGTTATGTTTGAGCCCACTGTTGCTTCCACTGTGTCAATTCATCTCATTGGGATCTTTTTTGCTGATCCTCCGCTTTTCTAAGCATGATGTCCTTCTCCAGGGACTAGTCCCTCCTAGCAATATGTCCAAACTACGAGAGATGAAGTCTCACCATCTTCACCTCAAAGGAGCATTCTGACTGTACTTCTTCCAAGACAGACTGGTTTATACTTCTGGCAGTTCATGGTACTCTCAATATTTCCCCCCAACACCATAATTCAAGCACATCTATTCTTCTATGGTCTTCCTTATTCATTGCCCAACTTTCACAAGCATGTGAAGTCATCGAAAATACCGTGACTTGGTTCAGGCATACCGTAGTCTTCAAAATGATATTTTTGCTCTTTAACACTTTAAATTACACTGCATTAGATTTGCCCAATAGTTTATTTTCTTGGCTGCTGCTTCTATGAGCATTGATTGTGGATCCAAGCAAAATGAAGTCTTTGAAAACTTTAGCCTTTTATTCATTTATCATGATGTTATTTATTGGTAATTTTGGGGGGACATTATTCATAATAGCTACCAATACTTGTGCTGCTAAACTTCTTTCCATGCATCTGTGTCCTGCCTCCCAAAATTCATGGTGGAAGGCAGGTTCTGAGGCTCCTTTTTTACCACTGAATGTGACAGGCTGCCACTCTTCATCTAGACATCAGGAAACTCTTGTGCCAACCAGGTGAGAAATCTTGAATCACATGTTACAGAGGAGAAATCTGGGACTTGGAGAATGGGAGAAACTTGTCTAAGGTTATGGTGAAAATCAGCAAGGAGCCAAAAAACCAATCCAAGTCTGTCTGACTTTCACCCCTAGAGGACGCTGGCATTCTGTTCACGTGATGGGTGATTGGACAACATTCGTTAGGGGTGGGAGGGAACAACACTGTAATTGGCAGGTCAGGAGCAAGATTGTGGCCACAGAATGGAAAAGATGACGTTAAAATTACTTAGTATAGATCCCACCTGAGAAATATTTAATGCGATGTTCCCTTCATTTCTCTGTCAGTGTGCTGTACTTTGGTGGCTTGTGTGTTGTGATGCTGGATGCCATGCTACCAGCACTTCATATACCAGCAAGGTTATCCATGGTAGCAGGTTTCAGTGGAGCGTCCAGACTAATGGAGGCTAAGAAGAAAGATCAGGTAATCTACTTCTGAAAATCAGTGAATGAAATCCTACAGATTCCAACAGAAGATTGATACAGGGATGGGATACGAAACCCCTTGGTTGGAACCCATTAAACCCACTGATGTTAGGTATATTCCAACTTACAGCGATCCTACAGGACAAAGGGGAACTGCCTTAAAGGGGTTTTCAAGGCTGCAATCTTTATGGGAGCAGAATGTTTCATCTTTCTGCCACAGAGTGTGGTTGGTGGGTTCAAACTGATGACCTTTTCATTAGCAGCCGAATGCCTAACCTACTGCACCACCAAAATACACAGTGGCTGTAGCCACAGAGACAGGCTTACTAACAATCATGAGATGGCACAGGACCAGGTAACGTTTTGTTCTATTGTATATGGGGTTTCTGTGAGTTGACGCAGACTCACTGTCAATGAATGAACAACAACAGCTGTGTGTGTGTGGCAAGTGTTGGGCTCTCCCCATTAAAGCAAACAGTGGACATGTGCGAAGCACTCAAGGCATTCAGTTACTAGTGGTTCAGCTGGCCGTGGCTGTGTCTAGATGGATCCACATTGAGTGTGGGTCCTAGAGCAAACCATGAGCATCCCTGGTCAGGAATCTCCACTCCAGTCCTGGGCCTGGTGGATGGAACATGTTCGGCTCTAAAGCTCACATGCTATCTTTTCTAATCACACAAGAGATACATGGCAAGATAGGGACTGAGGCTAAATTCCCTGAAATGCCTCCTTCCGGAATAGGACACGGGGTCACTCCTGTCCACTCTCTCTGACTCTCTTCGGTCACCCTCCCACTCTCTCCTTTCCGGGGCTCCCTTCCCCACCCAGCGGAGCCCCTCCCCTCAGCACTCTCTGCATTGATTTTTCTCACTCATCTTGGCAGGTGAGCAATCACCATTCTCAGCAGAAATTCCTTCCATTTCATTACACTGGGTGAGAAACACTGCGTGGCAGGGGGTGGGGTGGGGGCTGTCTTTCATTTCACTTCCCTCTCTGTCAAGTGGAGGGGGTGGAATTTCAGTCCTGGGAATCCCATAGGGAGGAGGGCAGTGCCATGAACTGGGCTAGACACCCCTTTCTTGTCCCAAGGCCCTTCCCTAAAAACCACTCACATTTTGAGGGCTTCTTAAGACTCGTAGAGTCCACCTCTATTATTCTTCCCAACACTTCTGAGAGGTTGGGATTGTCAACTTTATTTTACAGGTGAGGAAAAGGACATACAGAGACATACAGCCCCTGACAAGATCCATGGGGATCAGGAGCAGGTTGTGAGGTTCTGGCAAAAATTATCCTTGAGGACATCAAGCCACAACAAAAAAAATCTCATTGCTGTTGAGATGATTCTGACTCCTACCAACCCCGTGTGCTACAGAGCAGAGCTGTTCCATAGGATTTTCTTAACATTCATCTTCACAGAAGAAGATCACTAGGTCTTTCATCCTTGGTGCTACGGGATGGGTTCAAAATGTCTGCCTTTAGATTTGTCATCAGATCCACCTTACAGAGGCACAAACTGAGGCTCAGTGTGGTTAAAGCAACATGTCTTAGGCCATACTGCCAGGAAATGGCAAGGTTGGAATTTGATCCTAGGACACTAGGCTTTAGAATACAGTTCTGACACTTATCCTGAAATTGAAAGCTGTATACCTTGTACACTGGGGGCATAATGGGAATGACCTACCCAAGCCCCAGGGGTCTCTCTGTGGCCCCCAGGTTCCATCTGGACTCAAGCTGGGAGGACACCAGGCTCTCATCCATTTCTCTATGATTAGTCAGCTTCCTTACCTGTCGTCCTGGGTCGGGACCAGTGCCAGGGCTACACCTACTACCTACTGAGAGAGACTGTGAGGTATGCAAATCACTCCATTAAAATTTCATGTGGATTCAAAAATTCAGTGTTGACTCCAGTGACGCAAATAGGTATGAAAATTCCAAGGAAGGCACACTCATTGTTACCGAAATCAAATGGTTGAGCAGCCGCTAATGAGGCAGGCAAGGAGCCTCGCTCATCCTCTGAGGATTGAGGGGAGACGAGAGGAAGCCACCGTGCTACATTATTCATACCCTCTTGCTTGAGTTTCAAATCTCAAGAAGGCTGAGGGCGAGGGAGGCAGCCAGGGCAGAGGTGTGGAAACAGGGGTGACGGGGAGGGTGCCAGGCTCTGCCAGTTGTAGGAGGTGTGTGACTAACAGACAACTACCCACCCACCCCTTCCCCAGGGCGTACTTGCTCCCATGCACACCTTTAGCTCTGGTCCACAAGCACCTCCCCAGCACTTGCCAGCCCTCTGTTTCTTCCCCTGTGAAATGACAATGGGTTTCTCTTCTGGGGCTATGGCTTTTCTGAGGTTCCAATGCCACATGAATCACCAGGGGTCTTACTAGAAGGTGGGCTCTGATTCAGCAGTTCTGGGGTGGGGCCTGAGATTCCACATTTCCCAGTTAAGGATGCTGATTTGCAGACCACCCTAGGAGCCATGAGGCCATAGAATACAAAAGGGCTTTGGAGGGATTCTCAGGTGGTCTAAAACTTCTCTGGATCAACATTACTTGGAGCTTGTAAAAACACAATGTCCAATTCCACTCCTTGAGGTTCTGAGTGAGTTGGTTGGGTCTGCCATGAGGTGGAATTGACTTTACCACAATGGGTTTGGTTTTAGGAGTTCCTGGCTGGCATAAAGAAGCTCTAGTGGAACAGTGGTTAAAAATTGGGCTGCTCACTTAAAGGTTAGCAGGAGAAAGATGAGGCAGTCAGTCTGTTTCCACAAAGACTGATAGCCTTGGAAAGCCCACAGAACAGTTCTAGGCTGTCCTATAGGGTTGGAACAAACTTGGCGACAGTGAGACTGAGTTTGGGTTGGGTGGCACAGAAGTTGAAGCACCTGGCTACTAACTGAAAGATTAGAGGATTGAATCCACTCAGAGGTACCTCAGAAGAAAGGCCTGGAGATGACAGTTATTGAAGAGCCAATGTAGCGCAGTTCTACTCTCAAATAAATGGGTCCTTAAGAGTCAGAGTCTCGATTGGCCACTTTCTGTGTGTGTGCACCTGTAGTTTTTAACACCACTCCACCCCAACACACACAGAATTGTGCATGTGTAGCCAGGTTGCTGCAACTAGAATTGCTAAGACCTCTATTGTTTACGCCTTTCACACGTTCTGATCACTTTTCAAGTCCTCTACTCCTCACTCCCTTGTAGCATCAATGCCTTCATGCTTTCTCCCTGTTCCCTAAGCAACACGATATTCAGGAATCGGTTTGATGAGTATACTTTAAGGGGTAAAGGAATGCTGCACCCCCAGAGAACACCACCTCCCTGGAGATTCTAACCAGGAACTTGGGGGTCCCACTTTCTGAAGACCCAGGGCAGGTTTGAATTGGAAGTCACCCAGCAACCACCCTTTCCATCCTTGGCGAGATTCCTGTCTGGTTCCACGGATGACACGTTTACTAAAAGTGGTTACCCGACTCTGGACAAACCCAGGAGGAGAAACTAACTGAGGAGGGACAGGGACGACCCCTGCCAAGGGAGCGCACAGCCCCACTGCTGACCACACACCCAGCATAACAAATATGCAGGTTCCTGAGAACGCCCTGCATTTTGTAATTATTACTTGGCCATAAAAATCCCTTCTCCCTCCTGCCAACATTATCTTAGTAAACGTTACGAGCGCTCACGAGGTTAATGCAGGGCCGTAAATCTGTGGTGGGTCGAACAAGTGAGACTTGGGGAACTGTTCATAAATCTACGGGAACGACTCCGGTTTGTTTATTTAATAAAATATCATTTCATAGAAATGCACAGGGCACAGCAGAGATGTAAGCCTGGGAGGGGGTGTAGTGGAGACCTGCAGAGGATGGGGGGGTGGGGGGGTGGAACATGCGCACATGCAGGCAGGATACATGGCTGCATCACGCAGAGTGGTAGTGGGTCAGCCTCTTCCACCAGGTGTTCCGCACTCTGTACCTACTTCACAACTGAGCAGGCACTCACTGTGCTCTCGGAATTCCAGAATGGACCTCGTCAATATTGAAAACAGTGCTACAAAGCCCAGGACATGTGTAATGTTGTTTGCACAACACAAATACCTCCCCGAGACAATCTTCTGGGATTTGTTTAGGGGCTCTTAGACCACAATGGACTGTTAAATCAATAAGTCAGATTTCCTTGCATGGCTTAGGTTGAAATGTCTGAAAGCCTGGGTGTTGGAGTCCAGCAGACAGAGACTCTAACATCCTGGGTGCCGTTTAGCAGGAACCTGGCCTTGGGGTTTGTCTGTCTGAAACTCCATTTCTTCACATGGACTTGATGGAGTTCAAGTATGATTCACTGAGAGCCTGGGATAGAGAACAAAGGTGGCTTACTCTTTTGTTCATTTACCTGCTAGTTGTCATCATGGCAATGACTTTGAGCAGCTTGTGTTCATTAGTTTGGGCTGAAGGCCATCTACAGGCTTCTCTCTATTCTTTTTAATTGACTGGGCCCCCACCTGGAAAGAAAAGACAGGGGATGGGCAAGGTGGGAACATAGGGGTTCTGCCTGAAGGGAATAGATAGAGGCCTCTTTGGAGGCCATGTGATCTAGAGGTAAGAACCACGGAATTGGACTTGGGCTTGAGTTCTTATTTTAGTACTTCATCCGAGCAGCATCCTGTTTAAGAACCACTGGTTTGCTGCAAAACAGAGACCTTAATACTTGCCCCTTAAGGTTCTAAGTATTTAATAAGCTCACATGTGTAAGGAGAAGTTAGTTTAGTGGTAGAATTCTTAACCTCCTTGCCGTAGTCATGGGTTCAATCCTAGGCCTAGCTATTCATGCATAGCCACCACACAGGGAATACTTGTGTGTATCTATCATGACCTGGTGTGGCACTGTGGGTTAATGTGCTGGACCGCAAGGTCGGTTTGAACCACAAGGTCAGTAGTTCAAGCTCACCAGCTGCTCCTTAGGACTTGATGACACTTAACAACAACAACATTGACTTGGAAGAAACTTGGGTATCTACTTCTAAAAATGTAGCTAATGAGAACCCTGTGGATCATAATGGTCTTATCCCATTATGTATGGGGTCACTGTGAGTTGACATAGCTAACAACAGTGTGGGTGTTGTGTTTCTGTAGGTCCGTCATGCTGTACAGGCTCAATAAACAGTGGATAGATGGATGGTGGGAGAAAACAAGAGGAAAGTAGAAACTAGGATGAACAACTTGCCCCAATTTTCTCAGGACTTTCCTAGTCATAAGGCTGAAAGTCAGATGTTTTGGAAACTCCTCAGTCTTGGCAGCATGGGGATGGTTGATCACCCTTGGAGAAGTCGATGGGACAAGTCCATGCTCAAAGCACTCTAAACTCTGGCTTTGATCTGGTAATAGCTATTGATGATGTAGGGACCCCTGATGGTTAAGTACTAGACTGTCAACCAAAAGGTCATCAGTTTGAACCCACCAGCTACCCTAAGAGAGAAAGATGTGACAGAATGCTTGCATAAAGTCTTGGAAACCCTATGGAGCACCTCTACTCTCTCATATAGGATTGCCATGAGTAGGAATCCACTCAACAGCAATGGTTTGGTTTTGCTTGATATTAATGATTTAATAACAGCTAGCTGATTATGGGACCTCATCTAACAGACTGTAATTCCCCAAGGCTAATTGCCGAGTGTTTGATTAACTCAGTGGCTCTCATTAGACTCCCCCTAAGAAGTTTCTATACATACCAATGATGGAGTGTCACCCTAGACCAGGGTTTCTCCAACTCACCACCCCTGACATAATGGACTAGATCCGTACTGTGCAGGGATGATGTCTAGCAGCACCCTAGACCTTTAGATTCAAGATGCCAGTAGCAGCCTTTTCCCAGTATGACTAGCAAAACTGTCTCCAGACATTGTCAATGTCCTCAGGTGTGTGTGTGTGTGGTAGTTTTAGTTGAAAACTACTGTCCCAGGATAATCTAGTAATTTAGAGAAGACACAAGAACAATATACACTTGCCATTTCAACACATTTCACAAATGTCACTTAGTAACATTAATTATGTTGTTGTTGTTTTTTAACATGAAACCTGCCATATGCAGAAGGCGCAATCTTGCCTGCTGAAAGTTAAGAAAGTACCTGCTTAAAACACCAATTGCTGAAGATCAAAGCCTTTGACACAGATTGTACGTCAACATAAAGAAAACAAAAATCCTCACAACTGGACTGATAAGCAACAACATGATAAATAGAGAAAAGATTGGAGTCAAATATTTGATTTTACTTGAATTCACAATCAATGCCCATGGAAGCAGCCATCAGGAAATCAAAAGACATATTCCACTGTTTAAATCTTCTGCAAAGATGTCACTTTGAGGACTGAAATATGCCTGATCCAATTCATGATGTTCTTAATCTTCTCACATGCATGCAAAAACTGGACAATGAGAAAGAAAGACTGAAGAAGAATTGATACCTTTGAATTATGGTGTTGGAGAAGGACATCATGCTTGGTAAAGTAAAGGGTCAGCAAAAAATAGAAAGACCCTCAATGAGACTGACTGACTACAGTGACTGCTACAGTGGTCTCAGATCTAGGGGTGACTGTGAGAATGATGTAGAACTGCACAATGTTTGGTTCTGTTGTAGGCAAGGCCACTCTAAGTTGAAACCTATATGACAACACCCATCAACAGCACGTGTCCAAGTAACCATTTCCAAAATTATCACAGAAGCTCAGTGTCCCCTAAGTAGTAAGTGTCTCTTTCCCCTCCTCCTGCCTGCCCTTGGTCACCACTGATAACCTTTGTCTCTATATGTTTGTATATTCTAAATATTTCATACTCAGGCTATACTAATTTCTTCACAACAACATGTAAAAGAAAAAAAAAAAAATAGCATAGTGCACACTTAGAAAAATACCTCAAAGGAGGAAGATGTATAGGAAGAAATATATAGAACATTCATTATTTGTATAAAATATGACAATTAGGAACATGCAGCAGTTGTCCTTTTGAGGCTGACTTGTTTCTTTCAGCATAATGTTTTCAAGATTCATCTACACCAGGGATGGGGAACCTTTATTCTGTCAAGGGCCATTTGGATCATCAACTTAAAAATTAGCCTGCTATATTTGGTCAAACATTTAATTGACTCACCCCTAATGTGATGGCTGGAGTCCTGGTGTGGTGCTGTGCATTAATGCACCAGACTGCAAAGCCATTTGAACTGCAAGGTTGGTGGTTCAAGCTCACCAGCTGCTCATCAGAAACCCTATACAGGATCGCTATGGGTCAGAACCGACTTGGAGGCACTTAACAACAATGTGATGGCTGGAGTCCTGGTGTGGCACTGCAGGATAATGCACTGGACTGTAAGGTCAGTCTGAGCTGCAAGGTCAGTGGTTCAAATACACCAGTTGCTCCTTGGAAACCCTATACAGGGTTGCTATAAGTCGGAATCGACTTGACAGCACTTAACAACAACAACAGTGTGGCGGCTGGTACTGCAATTGCCTTGGCAGACCTAGACCAAATGATTTCGTAGGACTTAAATGTCCCATGGGTTTGATGTTCTCACCCCTGATCTATACCATAGCATGCATCAGAACTTTATTCCTTTTAATAAAAGAAAACATTCTGTTGCACGTATATGCCACATTTTACTTATCCATTTGTCTGCTGATGGTCATTTGGGCTGTTTTCACCTTTTGACTGTGGTGATTAATGCTGCAATAAACATTGGTATAATGAATGGTAATTTAGGTATTTGAGTGTTTTGACTGTTGAAATAGAGAGGTTCTCTGCTTATCATTTCCAAAATTGCTAAACTTAGAATTGCTTGATTGGAAATGGCCACCAGTTAAACGTGTTTCATTGGCATTTTTGAGTACTTTGCTTCTTTCTTCTTCTGAATGAAATCTTGGTTGTCCAGAAGAAAAAAACAATGGGCAAGGTCTTTGATATTGATTCACCAGAGTGGCTGGACAAAGTCCTCTTTCCTCCAGGGGATAGTTCAGCGCAGCTCTGCTGAGAAGCATATAAAGGTCTTGGAGGTGAAACAGAAAGTGACTGGGCCCGAGATTGGAGTTTCTTACTCACTTTCCAAGGCCACCATAGCCTCCTGGAGTGAAGGGTAGTCATAGTGTAATTGTGAGAGGTGATTACAAGGATCATAATAGTACAAATTGAGAATGAGCTTTCTGACTGCCAGGAGAGAAAATACTTTAGGATGGGTTTCATAAGAGGAATCCATCATTTTGATTTTAACTGTGATGGTTAATACAACTCTCACTCCAATTTTAGAAATGTTCAGAGACAGGAATAGCTTGTACGTGTCTTTGTCAGGCAGTAAAGTAAGTTAAATTTCCCAAGTCTTTAGTGGATACTGGTTGATAGTATGTTTAAAGAAAATTCCATATTTTTGAACCACACCAGGAATTTCCAAAGTAATGATAATGTTTCTTAACCCAAGTGGAACTGCATATTGGTGGGGATAGCTATGGTGCTAACTTCCAACCTTGTAAATTAGTAACAAGTGGTGGGGTGGTGTTGAGGGGAGGTTGGGTTTAAATGAAACCAAGTCTCACTTGGAGACTTGAAAGATAAAGCAGGATTCATCAGTTAGACAAGATGGAAAAAGCATGCATGTAACACATGCAGCATCATGTTGGCAAGAAAGACCTGGCCACTGTGGAGATTAGGGTCAATATCCAAGTGGTTGGAGCAGGGTCAGCAGATGTGTCTGGTTGGGGAAGGTTTGGGCATTCTTATTCTGAAATTTGCTTTTCCCCCTGGCAGCTGACATACAACTCAAGCAGGCTTGTGCCGCCATTCCCACCCCATCTCTGATTGGTGGCTTGAAAGCCCAACTTCCTGATCATCATCACCACTGGTCTCTATCTAGTAAACCTATCCCCACCATCCTGTAGACCTGTTACTGTGCTACATCACATGGCAATGGAAAATCAAAGTTGCAGATAGAATTAAGGTTGCTAATCAGTTGACTTCAAGATGGAGCGATGATCCTGAATCACCAAGTTGGGTCTAATGGACTTGCAAGCATTAGTATAAGTGGAAGAAAGCAGCTGAAAAGAGCGCACCAGGGAGACAGAAATGTGAGTACTTGACTCACTCTTACTGGCTCTGAAGCTGAGGAAGGGGGCCAAGAGCCAAAAACTGTGGTGACCTCTAGAAATTGCTAACAACAAGAGGATGCTTCTCCCCAAGAGCATCCAGATGGAACACAGCCTTACCGACACCTTGTAAGACCTCCAGAACTGTAATATGATGTTTGTTTTGATTTAAGCCATTAGGAATAAGAGAGTAACAAAGGCCCCTATTTTTTTTAATCTGATAAATGGGTTTAATAATCATGCCTGTTTAGTTATTGTTGTTAAGTGTCATCGAGTCAGTTCCGCCCATAGCGACCCTGTATAAGTTTTCCAAGGAGTGGCTGGTGAGCTTGAAAAGCTGACCTTGCTGCTCAAATGACTTTGAAGTCCAGCACATTAACCCACAGCGCCACACCAGAACTCCTGTTTAGTAGTGAGCTGAAAATCAAGTTAATGTATATCAATATTTAGCACATCCCCTGGACAACAATATCCATTCTTTTCTGTTCTGATAAAAGTGGAATGACTGTCAGGCCTACTTATAGCCCCATATTTGGCTGAGAGAATGTGGGACTAGGAGAAAGAGGCCTGGAGTAGGAACCAGACAGACCTGGTTCAAGCCTGGGTCCTACCTTTTATTAATGACTAGCTTTGAACCTCCTGGATTTTGAGCCGGTGGGATTTTGTAGTCCATTGCTATAAACATGGCACCTGACATGTGTTTTAAAGGTTCTAGTAATAGGAAACAGAAAATTTCAAAGATCAGCTCGAGAAGATAAAGCCAAATATTTCAACAAAATGTACAAATATCTGGAATCAGAGAACCAAAAAGGAAGAACATGCTCAGCATTTCTCAAGCTGGGGGAACTGAAGAGAAAATTCAAATCTCGACTTTCGTTACTGAAAGATTCTCTGGGCAAATTATTGAATGATGCAGAAAGCATCAAGAGAAGATGGAAAAAATACACAAAGTCACTGTACCAAAAGGAAATGGTTCATGTTTAACCGTTTCAAGAGGTAGCATATGATCAAGAGCCAATGATACTGAAAGAAGAAGTCCAAGGTGCATTGAAGGAATTGGCAAAGAACAAGGCACCAGGAATTGATGGGATAAAAATTGAAATCTTTCAAGAAAGTGAGGCGGCCGGCACAAGAGGCACTCACTCATCTCTGCCAAGAAATTTGGAAGACAACTATTTGGCTGACTGATTGGAAGAGATCCATATTTGTGCCCATTCCAAAGAGAGGTGACCCAACGGAATGCGGAAATCATCGGGCAATCTCTTTGCTATTCCATGTGAGTAAAGTTTTGCTAAAGGTAATACAGAAACGACTACAAGCATACATTGACAGAGAACTTCCAGAGGTTCAAGCTGGATTCAGAAGAGGCCGTGGAATGAGGGATATGGATCTTGGCTGAAAGCAGAGAATATCAGAAAGATATTTACCTGTACTTTATTGACTACGCAAAGGCTTTTGATTGTGTGGATCATGACAAGCTATGGACAACATTGTGAAATATGAGTATTCTGAAACACTTAATTGTATTCATGAGGAATCTGTACCTGGACCAAGAGGCAGTTGTTAGAACAGAATATAGGAACACTGAATGTTTTAAAATTAAGAAAGGGTGTGACAAGGTTGTATTCTTTTACCATACTTATTCAACCTGTATGCTGAGCAAATAATCTGAGAAGCTGGGTTATATGAAGAAAAAACGTGGCATCAGGATTGGAGGAAGACATATGCAGATGATACAACCTTGCTTGCTGAAAGTGAAGAGGACTTAAAACATTTACTGATGAAGATCAAAGAGCACAGCCTTCGGTATGGATTACATCTCAATGTCAAGAAAACAAAAATCCTCACCACTGGACCAATAAACAACATTGTTATCAATGGAGAAAAGATTGAAGTTGTCAAGGACTTCATTCTTCTTGGATCAACTATCAACACTCACGGAAGCAGCAGTCAAGAGATCAAACAACGTATTGCATTAGGCAAATCTGCTGCACAAGACCTTTTTAAAGTGTTGAAGAGCAAAGATGTCAGCTTGAGGACTAAGGTGCACCTGACCCAAGCCATGGTATTTTTAATAACCTCATATGCATGTGAAAGCTGGACAGTGAATAAGGAAGACAGCAGAATTGATGCCTTTGAATTATGGTGTTGGAGGAGAATATTGAAAGTCCCATGCGCTGACAAAAGAACCAATAGATCTGTTTTGGGAGAAGTGCAGCCAGAGTGCTCCTTAGAGGCCAAGATGGCCAAACTTTTGGCCATCTCATACTTTGGGCAATATGTCAAGAAGGACAGTCGCTGGAGAAGGATGTCATGTTTGGTAAGGTGGAGGGTCAGAGAAAAAGAGGAAGACCCCCAACGAGATGAATTGGCCAAGTGGCAGCATTGATGGACTCAAGCGTGGCAACAGTAGTGAGGTTGGCCCAGGATTGGGCAGTGTTTTGTTCTGCTGTGCATACGGTCGCTATGGGTTGGTACTGACTCAATGGCACCTAACAACAACAACAACAATAGGAAACTTCTCACAGGAGGGGTTATTGTTGTTGTTAGATGCCATTACGTCATACCAATTCATAGTGACCCCAATGTGACAGAGTACAGCTGCCCCATAGAGTTTTATTGGCTGCAATCTTCGTAGGAGCAGATTGCCACAAAACTGCTGGATTGATATGAATTGGAAACATTTTAGTTAGCAACCAAATACTTATTCATTGTGTCACTTCTTGTTGTTGTTAAGCGCTGTCGAGTCGATTTTGACCCGTAGCAACCCTGTATAGGGCTCCTTATACTTAAGCTAAATTATAATAGAGGTTGTGTACCTCAAGGTAAAGAAAACAAAGCAAAAAAAAAATCTTCACCATTGGACTAGTAAATAGCATCACGATAAATGGAGAAAGGATTGAAGTTGTCAAAAGACTTCATTTTGTTTGGATCCACTATCAGCAATCATGGAAGCAGCAGCCAAGAAATCAAACAACATATTGCTTTAGGCAAATCTTTTGCATAAAACCTCTTTAAAGTGTTCAAGAGCAAAGATGTCAGTTTGAGGACCAATGTGTGCTTTACTGAAGCTAAAGTATTTTCATTAGTCTCATATGCATGTAAAAGTTGAACAGTGAATAAGGAAGACAGTAGAAGAATTGATGCATATGAATTATAGTGCTGGAAAAGAATATCAAAAGTATCATGGACTGCCAGAAAAACAAACAAATCTGTGCTGGAAGAAGTACAGCCAGAATGATCCTCAGAAGCCAGGGTAGTGAGACTTTGTCATACTTGGGACATATTACCAGGAGGGACCAGTCCCTGTAGAAGTATATCAGGTTTGGTAAAGTGGTGTAAGATGGACTGGTACAGTGGCAATAGCTTACAAAGCATTACAAAGTGTTATAGCAAGCATGAGGATGATGCAGGACTGACTGGGCAGTGTTTCGTTCTGTTATGCATCTGGTTGCTATGAGTCGGAACCGACTCAAGGGCACCTAGCCAAAACAACATAATGAAGGTAATGATGTAAAGAGCTTAGTATCTGGCATGGATTATGTGCTCAGAAAGAGGGGAGAGAGGAATACATGAGGTTGGTGGGGGACTGAGGATCCCCCCTAAACCTTATTAACTCCAGTTCGCAGCCTTCTTCTCCTCTTGCTCCTTCCTCCTACCCCACCACCACACGTAAGCTTGGGTCTAGTCCCTCACCTTGAACCCTACTGCTGGGTGGCCAGCACGCACAGATATAACAAGAGAGAAAGAGAATCAGAGTTGGAATTAGGGGCTTGAGGAAGATTGATGTCAGCATTGTTGTCATGGCAACAGCAGGATGGACTTGAGGCCCTGCTTCCGGAAGCAGCTCCTCTGGCTCTTCTGGAAGCTTTCAGGGGCAGCAAGAGACTCCGGTACGGGCCCTGAGAACACAGATAGGGCTTTGGGGTGACAGATAGGAGGTCTGGAGACCTGGGATACTCTTCTGGTAGCACCAATCGACTCAGTCAGTGGCCCTAAGAGACCTGTTCAAACCCCTGAATGGAAAGATGGGGAAACTGAGGACTGAGGATCAGAGTGGTGAGCATACATGTATACTGAGCCCCTGTTTATGTTGTTCTCAAGTGCTATTGAGTTGGTTACAACTCTTAGCGACCCTGTATAGGGTTTTTCAAGAGGGACTGATGGGTTTGAACACATATTACTAATAATAAGATATACAAAAAAAGAAAAGATAGTTGCAACTGTAATCTGTCTTAAATTGGGAACTGTCTGAATTGGTCTATAGGATAGAGTTTTGCCTACTATGCTGGACTTCTAGTATGGTGCTGTAAGATCAGCACTGAACCGTGAACCAAAAAGTCGGCAGTTCAAACCCACCAGCTGCTCCTTGGAAACCCTATACAGGATCACTATGAGTCATAACTGACTTGACAGCAGTTAACAGCAACAACAATGCCGGAGAGCTATGTTCAATACACAGCCAATACTCCTCATATGTAGCCATCACTGATGTGTCATGGAGATTTGTGTGCTGCTATGATGCCAAACAGGTTGCAGGGGGACTTCCAGACAAAGACCATGAAGAAAGGTATGGCAATCTATTTCTGAAAATCAGCCAGTAAAAAGCCCTATGGATCACAGCAGTCTGATCCCAACTCATCCTGGGAATGGTGCAAGACCAAGCAGCTTTAGTCCTGTTGTGCATGGAGTCACCATGACTAGGGGTGACAGCACTGTAGTTTCAACCACAGAAACAACAGCTTTCACTCTTGACCATGAAATCTGGGAGGGCCAGGAGGCAGCTCCATTGAGGGTCTGGTGTCCGAGAGAACTCGGTTTAAATTCCAGGTCTTCCACTTACCAGCTGTGTGACAGTGGATGAGATGTTTGTTCTCTGAGCTTCACTTGGTTTCTTCATCTGTAAAATGTGTGTCATTCATATCACATAGTATTATCTGGTGACAGAGATTTTGACAAAAATGCTTAGCACTGTTCTTGGGAAAGTCTGAAATCTCAATAAGTGCACTATATAATAATATAATAAGAAACCCTGGTGGCACAGTAGGCTAAACACTGGGTTTCTAGCCAAAAGGTTGACCATTCAAGCCCACCAGCTGCCCCACAAAAGAAAGATGAGGCTATTTGCTCCTGTGAAGACTTACAGTTTCAGAAACCCTCTATAAGGTCTCTATGAGTCAGAATTGACTCGATGGCAGTGAGCTTAGTTTACAATAGTATTTATTATAAGGTTATGTATAAAAAGGGAAATTAAAATATTGCTGGTGAAAATATAGTATTTGTGTAGTTGGGGATGGAATGGTATCTAGTTTTCTTCTTGAGTCATCTGGTTTTTGTTCCAATCGCCTAGATTAGATCTGTACTTATATGTTTTCAGTCTCAAGAGTCGCATAGATCAGCAGTTAAGGAACGTAATGTTGTTATGTTGTTGAGTGCTCTTGAGTTGGTTCCAACTCATAACAATCCTGTCTAGGGCTTCTGAACAACAGCTGACAGGTTTGAGCCCCTGGCCTTGAAGGAGCTCTGGTAGCATAGTGGTTACGAATCGGGCTGCGAACCTTAAGGTCAGCGGTTCGAAACTACCAGCCGCTCCGCGGGAGAAAGATGAGGCTTTCTACTCCCGTAAAGATTTACACCCTCGGAAACCCTGCACAGGGTCGCTATGGGTCGGACCCGACTCAATGGCACTTAACAACAACAACACAACAACACCAGGACTCCAACAATAATAATATGAATAGTTCTAATTTACTGGGAATTTATAATGTGCCAATAAATGAGGCTTGGTAGTGTAGTGGATTATGAGCTGGGCTGCTAACCACAAGGTCAGTAGTTCGAATCTACCAGGCATTCTATGGAAGAAAGATGAGGCTTTCTGATCCTGGAAAGATTAACAGCCTCAGGAACTATATAGGGTCATCATGAGTCAGAACCAACTCCATGGCACACAGTCAACAACCAGTATGCCAAATTCCCTACCAAGAACCAAATGTGGATTCTGTACAGTGAGTGTCTAAGTGAAATACTATTACCATTCCATTCAATCAGAGAGGAAATGGAGGCTCAGTGAGGTTACGTATATCACCCGAGGCCACACAGCTGGTACGTGACAGAGATGGGACCTCAGTCATGTGTGTCCTTTATTGTTGAGGATGAATTTGGGGTCAGAGTACATGCCCTTGGTTCTAAATAATCACAGCACATGTAGGGCTGTTCCTAAGGATGCTTGCTCAGAGTGGTGACTTCAACCCCCTATACTTCAGGAACCACACAGGTGAGAGAAGAGGCAATGGGAAGGCCAGGAAGGGAGATTGCAGAGAGGAATTGATGAATGATCTGGGGATTCTGGAATGACAATGCTTCCAAAAAACTGATACAGAGAAAGAGAAGGATATTGATTATATCTTTCTCTGTACATATACATGGAGTCCTTAGGATAAGCATAGGACTCTTAACCACAAGGTCAGTGGTTAAAACCGACAATCTACTCCTCAGAAACACTATCCAGTGCCATTATGAGTTGGAATCAACTCAATGGCACTTAACAACAACAAAATTCATATAGACACACAATGGGACTTTAGAAAGTTGATGGAACAAAATAATAGGATATTGCCACTAACTTTTAGAAGTCCCTGTGTGAGTGTATTTATGTATATGTATTTATATATATTATTTAAAGGAGACTGGTGACATAGTGGTTAAACACACAAGGTTGCTAACTGAAAAGTCCACTGTTTGAATCTACCAACTGTTTCATGGGAGAAAGATGAGGCAGTCAGCTTCCATAAAAATGACAGTGTAAGAAACTCTATAGGGCAGTTCTACTCTGTCTTATAGGATTGCTGTAAATTGGAATTTACTCAATGGCAATGGTGGAATTTTATATACGAGGGTGAGTCAAAAATTATCTGCACCTCGATTATAGTAAAATGCCCATCCACATCCAAGGCGGATGACAACATCTAGCATGTAGGGGAAATGATTCTGTCAAATAGATGAGTGACAGTGGGTTATGTGGCAAATACTTGGCAAATCATCTATGGCTCTGCCTATAAAATAATCTATGACAGACTTGGGGCTCAAAAAGTTTGTGTGACAAGGTCAGCAGTTCGAAACTACCAGCTGCTCTGTGGGAGAAAGATGAGACTTTCTGCTCCCATAAAGATTTACAGCCTCGGAAACTCTGTTCAGGGTCGCTATGGGTCAGAACCGACTGGATGGCACTTAACAACAACAAAAGTATATATGCGCTGGGGCCTTGGAGGATAAGTACTGGACCGTTAATCACAATGTCAGTGGTTCAAACCCACCAACTAAACCTTTGAAAGCCTATTGAAGGTGAGATGAGTCAAAACCAACTGGATGGCACTTAACAACAACAATACACATATGCTAGAAAATAATGTACTTTGCAAACCAGTAATTATCTCCTACCTGAAATCTGAGCCTGTTCTTCTAACATTTTCTGGAATTCCAGGATTTGGACACATGTCAGAGACCAAAGCAACACCTTCTTGACTTACTGTAATAGAGAGAAACAATATTATAATGTGATATAACTGTTGGGAAAAACCTGGATAATATATTTTGTATTAGACCAATTCAATCCTTAAATAATATAATTTAAAATGTGATTTGTTTAAGAATGCTGTTTACCAGTATTAAAATGAAACTTGATTATTATACCTAAAAAAAAAAGTTTGTGTGAGATGGATATTGATGCAACTCATGGAGCAACATACACAGAAGCGTTTGGACATCTTCAAAGAAAATTTGGACCAATGCTTAAAGGAGGGTAAAAAGTTTCTTAAAATAAATTGTTACTGGTGATGAAACACGGCTTCGTATCTACAAGTCTGAGAGTAAATGGTATAGTATGGAATGGAAACATCCTCATTTGCCGACCAAGAAAAAGTTCAAAAGTCAACCATCATCTGGAAAATTGATATTTTGAGTTTCCTGGGATTCTCAAGGGCTAGTATTGGAACACTGTCAGGAAAGTGGTTCAACAATCAACAGTGCTTCTTACAATGAGATGCTCACACTGAAGAGCTAAAGCCTAAATTTCTAACTAAACACAGAGGACTGCTATCCAAGTGTGTTGTGCTGTGATCTTGCATGGCAATGCATGTTTGCACACTGTTGACACTCTGCAAAAATGTCTTCTTTTTGAGGTGTTAAAGTATCCTACCTATAGTCCTGATGTTGCTCTATCAGACTTTCACTTGTTTGGTTCCCTGAAAGCAGCCCTTCAAGGATGAAGATTTACCTCTGATGAAGAAACAAAGACAAGGAGCTCATTTGTGGTTCACAGCTCAGCCTAAAACATTTTTTTTTTTTAAATGTTTTATTGTGAATTATGTGATAGTTTGCATGGGAGAACATTAGCTTTACATTCATCCTGTCGTATATCGTTTCCTTGCCATGGTTACAATCCCCTCCATGCCTCATCAACCAACCAAAGGGTATACCCTGCAAGCCTGCCCCCCCACCCCCCACACCGGTCGTCAGCACACAGCCCCTCTCCCTCTCTTGGTCTAAAGTTTCCAGCCTCTCCATCTCTCCACTCCTGTACTGTTTAAAACATTTTTTAATTAGGGAATACAAAAGTTTGTTGACAGATGGACAAAGTGTGTTTAAAAGCAACGAGATGATGTTGAAAAATGATGTAATTGTCTTTTCTAAAAGTTGATTAAAATAAATTCTACAGCCAGAGTGAAGATAATTTTGACTCACCCTTGTGTATTTATTTATATTAGCGTATACATATGCATATATGTGCATTTGTGCACACATATATGAACATATACAGACACGTACACGTAGTCCACACTTGATTGAATTGCGATCAATTTGCTTGTAACAGAACATTTTCCATTTCATCCATACTTCACACGTACAGTTCAATGATATCAGTTGTGTTCCTCATGCTGTGCAATCATCACTGGTCTCTGTTACCACATTTTCCATCACCTTAACCTCCTTGCCACTCTCCCTCCCCTGCTAACCTGCTCCTGGTGGTGGTGGTGGTGGTGGTTATGTGCCGTGGAGTAGGAACCGACTCATAGCAACCCTGTACAGGGTTTCCGAGGCTGTAAATTTTTATAGGAGCAGAAAGCTTCATCTTTCTTCCATGGAACAGCTGGTAGTTTCGAACTGCTGACCTTAAGGTTCGCAGCCCAATTCGTAACCATTACGCTACCAGAGCTCCTTCCTGCCCCTGGTAACCACTCATAAACATGGGTCTGCTCGCCACTTGCCTGTTCTAAATACTTCATATATGAGGGATCCTAGAATATTTGTCCTTTGGTGTCTTATTTATTTCACTTAGCATAATGCTTTTAAAGTCTATTCATGTTGGAACATGATATGTATATATATATATATATACACATATATTTATAACAAAGTTGCTGGAGAAAGTGTTTTTCCTTTCATTATTGGGAGGGGAGTCTTTTAAACCCCCTCCTTGCTGTCTCTCCCTCACAGGTTTGTTTTGGGGAGTTGTGCAGAGAATATAGCACAAACCTGAGCATGCTGCCTGGCATGTATGGATGGGTGCTGCATGCATCCGTCTAGCCCTTCCTCTTCCAGCAGTTCCTGTCTAGATTTGCTGTAGCCTAGGTGGAAGCTGGCTAAACTATTTCGGGCCCAGAATGTGAGTCTTTCAGGAAGAATTTCAGCAGCCCAGCCATTCAGGTTCATTTATAATGCAGGCATCCTCTGCCATAAAGCTCTAAGCTGCTGGGAAGACTTAGGAACCACATTTGCCTGCTTTAAAAAACGCCTCGAGTGAGGATTGCATTCCAGTGGCGGCATGTTAATGCCTCTTTCAAGAGGGGAAATTGCTTTGAAGTTACTATTTGCCTGGCTTTGATAATAATCTGCTTAATGTCTTGTGTCAAACTAATTACAGCATAATTACCTTTTTTAATAACAGGTACTTTTAATTGGTGCAGGGTTAAACAATTCTGTTGTAAAAACTGGTTGTTTTACATTCATGGCTATAGTTTACAAAGAACTGGTACAACCTTGTAATATTAAACACTCCATAGAGCAGGGACAGGGCATGGCTAAGGATGCTGCCAAGCCTTCCCTCCATGGCATTGGATCTCTTTCTTGCAATGTCTTACCTGCTCGAGACAGAACTTCTTATGACAAACTCTTAGAGATTGAGAGGAAAGACACTATGATGGCTGCAGGTGTTAGCATGCATCATCCATTTGATTCTTACAGGTACACACACAAAAGCCTAGGGAGGAGGTATTACTGCCTCCATTATACAGAGGGGAAAATGGAGGCTATGGGACTTTAAGCATATAACCTACTCCTGATCACCATGTCAAATGACCTAAGTGAACTTTGAACGCATGTGTCTCTTGTTCCTAAATCCTGATCGCTTTTTTAATTGAGTGGTTAAGAACTTGGGGCATCTGAAGTAGAAAAGCTGCCTTTTCATTCCAGCTGTGTAACTGAGAGCAATTCTACCCACTCTGAGGTTCAATAAACCGCACTCCCTCATATGTAAGTGTGAGAGGTGGTGGTAGTAAGTACCTCCTGGGATTGTTAAGATAATATAAAACAATTCAGGATAAGTGTCTAACATAGGCGGTTCTAACTCAGCAGGAATTCCTCCTTGCCTCTCTGAGCAATGCGCCAATCCAACTTTTCTGCTTCTGGATTCTTTCTTTGTAGAATCCTGAGTCCCCCATGGATGTATTTCAACACGTCTTGGCTGAAAAAGTGCATACACTCATCTCATTACTGCAGCTTTTTGCATTTCATTAAAAAACCTGACAGGCCATTTCATAATAATTTATTAGCATAGAGTCAATTTTTATTAATTACAATCATTAATTTATCAGTGTTCCCGTCATCCAAAGTTTGGTCAGAAATGAAAGGTGAGAAGTGCAGAGAGAAAAATGGGGTAAAGTGGATGTTGAGGGAGCCAGGCTTTGGTGGGGCAGGAGTGGATGGAGGAGAAAGGCTGTTGGCATTAGTAAATGGGTTGAAAGGATTTGGAGTCCTGGTGTGGCTCTGAGTGTTAATGCACTAAACTGCAAGATCGGTTTGAACCACAAGGTTGGCAGTTCAAGCTCACCAGCTGTCTAGGAAACCCTGTACAGTGTCACTATGGGTCAGAACTGACTGGACAGTACATACAACAACAAAAACAACAACAGCATAGCTATAGGAAGGGTCAGTGTCTATTACCATCAAAGAATCCTGCCTTCACTAGTGCAAAGACAAAGGACATGTGTGGTGTGACACGAGGCAGAGTTTCACAGATCTCCAAGTTCTGGCTTTATTGCCCTCCAATATCACTCCCTACTACTCTTCCTCCTTGCTGTGCCCTCTTGGGTATTTATTATTCTCATTAATATTTTCCTTGTTCCCCAGATGATAAGCTCCTTGTCTTGCTCATTTCTTACTCTCCAGAGCTTAACACTACACTCAACAAACATTTGTTGAATGAATGAATAATTGAATCATTCTACCCACTCTCTATTAGGCAAATTTGCTGCACAAAACTCTTTAAAGTGTTCAAGAGCAAAGATGTCAGTTTGAGGACTAAGGTGTGCCTGATCCAGGCTGTGATATTTTCAGTCACCTCATATGCATGTGGAGTCCTGGGCACTGTGGGCTAATGCATCAGACTGCAAAGTCATTTGAATTGCAAAGCTGGTGATTCAAGCTCACTAACCACTCCTTGGAAACTCCATACAGGGTTGCTGTAGGTCAGAATCAATTCGATGTCACTTAGCAACAACAACATATGCATGTGAAAGTTGGACAATGGATAAGGAAGACCACAGAAAAATGGATGCCTTTGATTTATGGTGTTAGAGAAGAATATTCAAAGTACCAGTGGCTGCCAGAAGAACAAATAAATCTGTGTTGGAAGAAGTGCAACCACAACGTTCCTTAAGTCATCTCTTAAGGCTATCCAGAAGTCATCTCTCATACTTTGGACATGTTGACAGGAGAGACCAGTCCCTGGAGAAGGACATCATGCTTGGAAAGTGGATGGTCAGTGAAAACGAGAAAGACCCCCAACTAGATGGATTGACACAGTGGCAGTAACAATGGGCTCAAATGTAACAATTGTGGGGATGGTGCAGGACCGGACAGTGTTTCACTTGTTGTACATAGAATGGCTATGAGTTGGAACATACTTGATGGCACCTTATAACAACAACAAACTCTCGGACCTGTCCAATGTCACATATCTGATTGATTGATGACTGGGTCAGATCCAGGACTTACACCTTATCCAGTGGCTCTTCCACATTTGTCATTTTGAGTTCTGCTTTTTTTTCCCCTCCAGCCCAGCCTCTGGGGTCACTTCTTCATAATAAGCAAAATCACAAGGATGAGCTTCCCCCTATGTTGTTAGTTGCCAGCAAATAGGCAGCTAATGCTCATGGAGATCTCTGTGTGGGACAGAATGAAGTATCGCCCATTCTGTATCATCTTCAAGATTGTGGTTATGTTGGAGGCCATTGTTGGAACTGCTAAGTACTTGAGGGCCTTCCAACCTAGGGACATTTGCCAACACTTTATTGGACAGTGTTCTATTGTGATCCATAGGATTTGTATTGGCTCAGTTTTGGATAAAGATTGCCAGATCTTTCTTCCTAGTCTGTTTTATTTTGGAAGCTCTACTGAAACCTGTCCACTATGCACAATCCTGCTGGCATTTGAAACATCAATAGCGTAGCTTGTAGCATCACAACAACACTCTAGCCATCAGAACACAATACACTATCAGACAGGTGGTGGTGTGGACCCTAGTCTTGGCTTTCATGAGCTTAATGCCTGGTTCAATGTCTGCTCCCTTTGTGGGTTAGGAGCTTCTGCCATGGGTAAAGCACGCAGGCTCTGGGTCCACCTTGAGTTGTGGATACACACTGCTAACCCTGAGACAGTTTCAGCTGTGGCCGTTTCTGCTCTTGGTGCTGATTGCTTGGAGCCAGTTCCTTTGTCTGCTGCTTCTGGATCCCCGAGCTCTTCTCCTTCTGCCCTTGCAGTCCAGGCAAAAGTATATCCTCTGTAGTGTGCTTGCTAGTTTGTTCCTGTGCTGCTACACACCCTTCTGCAGAAGTAAATATTTGCCTTGCCGAGATACTTTTGATTTTACCAAGTGTCTGCTTGTGACATTGGGGTTTATTTATTGCAATCTGGGGGCTCAAATGGGACCCCCGCATTCCTTTTGGGGTAGAACTTTAGCCCTCTCCCTCAAGGGAGACACATCCTGCCACCTTGTGGTAGCTCTTGGGGTCGAGGTAACTGAAGCCTCCCAAAGATGAGAATGAATCCAGACTCTCAGGGACGTGGGTAAAAAGGCCTAAGCAAGCACTGTGGTGACCAGGTAACTCCGTGCACGGAACAAGGCAAAAGGATCTCTTGGTGCAGACACAGCCGCTTGAGTTCCCAGTGCATCCTCATCACCCTGGCAATTACATATTAATCAAGAGCTGGAAAGAGGAAAAACTTCAGTGTACCTGGGAAGGACTCTTTCTGTTGCTTTTAACCACAGAAACTGTAGTTCATATAGCTGTAAAGGGCTGGACTCATCATACGGGTAAAGAAAGCCCCCCTACTTACTCAAGAAAAATGGAACATGATTCCAGGACCCACTCCTACCAAAATATCTTTTAAAAGGACTGTTTCATTCTGTTTTTTCCAATTATTGAAGGATATTTTACAATTAACATAACTCAAGCTGACTCACCCTTGGCTATTCAGTTTAATGCTTGTTCCATCATCCCATGTGGATAAGAGTCTCAGAGATGATTGTCCAATGTCAATAAATATCTCTGCCCTTTACAACAGCAAGGGGCGAACATAAATATGGTGCCTTGAGGGGCCCCTGTAACGACTAGATGTTTGGTGGACCACACAATACCAGGGGTGGCCTTACAACCCACCTCCACATACTCTATGAGGGCACTAAATAACAAAATCCAGTTTATATGAGGGTCCACACCCCCTACTGCAAACTCTCACAATGCAATCCATTAGTCCTAAGTATAGATAATCCCAAAGCTCTGACCAGAGAACCTTCAATACTAAGAAACTATGGATTGGGAGCCAATGTTATAGGAAAGGATCCCATAGGAATCTTCTCTCTAAAATTAATTAGACAAAACTCAAGCCTTACTCCTACTAAGGAAGAAGCTTCAACACAAAATCCTAAAAATGATCCAGATCTAGTATTCTCCTTAAACTCAGGAAATGACCCTTCCAAAGGGATGATTGTTAAAGTTAAAGACCTGAAACAAACTGTAGCAATAGAAACAGGGTGTAAAGATGTGAATGCCTGACCAGAATGGATTAAGCATTCTGTTTTGCACTCTAAATAAAAGTGAGTGTTACTCATGTGTGACGGGAAGACCGGAGGCCCAAATTGTTCCCTTTCCACTCGGATGTTCATCAGACTCTAAGGGTACGTACTATATGATGGCTTTCTTCCAAGACCCCACAGTGGGGGGCAAGGAAACTTTCCGATCCTTGTCACTGTCGTTCCCTGAAATTGTTGTTGTTGTTATCAGGTGCCATCGAGTCAGAACTGACTCATAGTGACCCCATGCACAGCAGAACAAAACATTGTCCGATCCTGGGCCAACCTCACTACCGCCGCCACACTTGACGTCATCAATGATGCCAATCCATCTCGTTAGAGGTCTTCCTCTTTTTCTCTGACCCTCCACCTTACCCAGCATGACATCCTTCTCCAGCGACAGTTTCCTCTTGACAATATGTCCAAAGTATGAGAGACGAAGGTTAGCCATCCTGGCCTCCAAGGAGCACTCTGGTTGCACTTCTTCCAAAACAGATCTATTGGTT